>NW_008236478.1:1698762-1738208 GCF_000691975.1 Corvus brachyrhynchos
TAACCCCGGGGCCGCTGGAATGAGGGGAGCCCACAGCCAGCCTCTCCTTCTCTTCCTTTGTTGGTTTATGGCTTGGGGCGGTTTAAAAAGACTTTTGATTTTCATTTTATTAAGACAAACAGCTTTTGGGATAAAAGGCTGGGAGAGCAGGGGAGTAAAGAAAAGGTGGGCAGAGCTGCAGAAGTGTGGAAAACTATGTTGGAGATGGGAGTCAAGTCTCAGCCTTGGGCCATGAAGGAAAATGATCCATTAAAACCAAACCCTGTGGCTTGCTGGTCACCAGTGGGATCTCAGTGTGCAGGAGTTTCTGTGCAGTGCTGCATGCCAGTGAACATGCATGAGGGTGGAGGCATGTTCATGGCAAGAACAGGCTTGCATACAGACAGGTGTGCGTGCAGAAGGAAAAGATGTCATGGGGACAGAGGAGAGCACAGTGTGCATGTATACAGCCAGTTCACGAGAGGAGGTAAAGCCTGTGTATACACGAGTATCAGCACAGTGATATAGTTACAACCAGACAGAGCTGTAAAAGGTACGTGCACTAACAGGTCAGTGTCAGAACAAGGGGTGGAGAGGGGGAGAGGGATTTTGGTGAGGGAATCTCCCTGCCATCATCCTCTCAGTGCCTGTGGCTTCCCATTACCAGGCCAAGCCCTCACCTGCTCAGATTTGATGTGCTCTGATGTTTGAAAGACGTCAGGGTAAGAAGGACGCTCAAAAACTCGATCTAAAGCTTCCAGCTGCTGCTGGGTGAAAGTGTCGCCACGAAGGTGCTTCCGCAAACTGTCCACGCTGCTCTGGGAATCTCCATTGGGAACTGAGCCCTCGGATACATCTGCAGGGCACAGACAGAGAAAACAGGGAGTTAGCACCACCCTGGCTTGAATTGGTAATGGATGCAGGACAAGGACAGAGTGAGAAAGAATGAGGCTCTCTGCCTCCACCCAGGTAGCTGTGCCACTCCTGAGGGAAGAGGAGGCTGCAGGGATCCAAGAGGAGCCCCCTCCTCTCTGATGGAGTGGCCAGGCTGCTCCAGTGGGTTCTGTGGGACTCTCCTGCCCAGGATGAGTGAGGCTGTGGAGAATAGTGCTTAGCTCAGAGATGAGTTTCAGTTCCGCTGATTTTCGGTGTTAAAAATTGCCAAATCTCCACTGCTGAGCATAAAATGGGAGCAAAGCAAAGCGATTAGCATCGCTAGAAGACCACTGGAGAGGCAGTTCACAGAGAAACAAGAGTGCTGAGGATGGGCTGTACTGGAGACGACTGAGGAAGCCTGCAACGGGAAAAAGTCTCTCTTACAGCTTGGAGGGGAGCCAGTCTCTGTTGTAGCTCCCCAGTCCCATGACCAGCTATCACTCTTATAATTTCCTTCTCATCTGATCATGTCCTAGATGAGTCTTTCATCCCCCTTAGATAACAGGAAAATCTGGTTTCTGACTCCATGTTTCCCCACAGACCAATCTCTCCCTGTGGGGCAGCTGTCCCATCCAAAAAATGTTGGTTTCTGTCCCATTCACCTATGTGTAGCTTGTGATTTATCATGACCTGTTATAAATTATCTGTTATAAAACTCCCTCCAAAATGAGATGAATCTTTGTCTCTGCCAGTCTCCCTTCTTATCCAAAATGAATTATTGTGTTACAAAACCTAGTCCTGCTCAGTGGGAATCTACCTTCCTGGTATTCCTTTGTTCTTACTAGGAATATATCTGCCTTCTGGTAGAAGCTTCCCTATAAGTGCATCTCTGTCCCTACAACAGCCCTCTGACACAGTCCAATTTCACAGCAGTGTCTCCTGCCATGTTTCAGGGCGTCTCTATTTCTGTTGTGCCATCCCACATCTCTTATAGCCCACTCATCCCCTCTGCTGTGAGTCTGTTATAAATGCCCTGCCCCATCCAAAGTGAATCTTTTCCTGTGATAAACCATCTGATCACCTATATGGGTTTGGTTTGGGTTTTTTTCCCCTGTTATCTCCCAACTCAGATGAGGTGCATTTTTCTCTGTTATAACCCCTTTTTATCTCCAGTGAGTCTCCTGCTATTAGCATCTGTCACATCCAAGGTGAGTCTGTCTGTTATAACCTCCTGTCCCAGCTGAAGTGAATCTTCCTCTGTCATAATCCCTCATCTCATCTGAGGCAAATCTGCTCATTATAATCTCCTCCAACTGTGCTGAGTATCTTTCTGCTGTCACATCTCAGCCTAACTTTGGTTAGGTTATATATAGGTTATATATATATATAGATTAGGCCTGGTTATAATTCCCTGCATCATCCATGCTGATATACCTCCATACTCTCCATCCCTACCTGAATCCCTACCTACTGGGCTTCATCAGACACAAGTCTGACTGCCCTATCACCCTGACTAACCTAAGATCAGGTTCTTCCTCTTGTGCTGCAATTATCTTCCTGGTTTTTCACTAATATGCCTCATACTTAAGCCTTTCTCAGTGGTCTCTAGTCTGTGAATCTCAGAAACCTGCTGTCTGTCAAGAAATTGCTCGAGGGTTCTGTATAGGCCTTTTCCTTCCTCCATGCAATCACGAGGTGCTCATGGACACATGATGCTCCCAGGAGCCTGGAGTGACATTCACTGTGCAGCATCCAGAACAATGGCACTCTGCTGCTTCCTCTTCTAGCTCACGGATGGTGCCAAGATGGTATTTTCCTGGCACAGTTAATGCCCAACTGGTGCCTGAGAGTTACAACTGAGCCTGCTGCCTTCTGGCTATGAGATATATCCGTTTATAGGTGATTATACGATATGATATAATCAATAGTACATTATATACAGTAGCGTAGTACAGTACCACTCACAAGACCATAGAAAATATTACATATTGATTTGTCCCTGCCAGCAGCCTTCCCTCGAGCAGCCTCTTCTCTCTTTCTTTTCCACCCCAAGTCAGAGTAAGGCTGTTTACTGGCACTGATCCCTGGAGTTTTCTCCTCTCCCCAGGCTTATTTGCACAAGAGAAAGTTATCAATTTCTTGAAATCTGAAGTTCATTACAGATTTGACTAAGAAAACAAAGCAAAGATCAGGCTTGGTGGACTGCACACTGTGTGGGTCACTACAGTTTTCATGTTTTAGATGGACTGGGCTGTTTCTTGAGGGGGTGGCTTTCTGGAGGACTAAGAGAATTCTGGTCTTCCCTGCAGAAAGCTGGCACAGAACTCCTGGGTCCAGACTCAGAAAAAAATGTTTCTGTATCAGCCTCAACCTGTCTGCAGCCTGTGAAGCTGTTTGCCTTTGAGGATTTTTCCACATGTGTCAGTCAGTGTGCATGATTGTACACACCATGATGCTAATACACATGGGTATTATTGCAGTAGATAATTATTCTGGTATTCTTTAGATTCTGCGTCACAGTACATGCCTGACCAGGCATTTGTCTCTGGTTGCTGGTTTTGACTATATCTGATTTTCAAGGATGGCAGCCCTATACTCTGCATGGTGTTTGGTGTGAGTGGACAGGTGTACAGTAAAACTTTCACTGATTGTCATTAAATCAGATTTTACCCTTAGTGAATTGCCCTGGGTGGTTACACAGATTTGTGCACACATGCACATGTATTTGCAATTCTGTCTGCCTTCAGAGCCCTGAGCACATGTGTCTTCCATGTGTGCACAGGCCATGCCTTTGTGTGAAGAAGCTGAAATCACAGCTTTCTTGAGTCGCTGTAAGAGTCTCTTTTCCTTCATTTATTCAGGGGCCCTTCAGATCTTGACAAATCTGTCACTCTAAATTTGCGAGAGATTATGGTGCTCTCTGCCTAGCACGGAGAGAGGTGATATATGATATCTGCTGCCCCTATTGATTGCCTGATCTGGTGGCAGAGGGCTGGCGAAATGAACTTGAAATGAACATCATGCCTCAACTCATTGTGCGTATAATACACTACTTAATCCCACATTTTTGAGCCGCTATGGAATTCAATTGATCAATCATGTCCCTCTGATAGTACTGTTTTAGGGGTTATTGCTGCTCTGCTCACTGACCTTTCTATTTATTTATTTATTTGTGTCAGTGTGTGTGCGTGTGCATGAGCACACATAAGCGTGTATGTATATTTGGGAAACTCAGGACCAGCTGGTGAGTGAGGATCTGTATAGTCTATGGGAAATGAAAGATAAGGATGAAAGAAAGAAAAGGGTAAAGAATGGGGTTAAAGAAGAAATAAGAATGATCAAAGCGAGCAAATGAATAGAGAGGGGTGGAAAAGTTGTAAGGAGAAAGACAGTGCTTTAGTTTAGGTGGAAATTCCTGAGGGGGAGAGGGAGGAAGGAAGGGGTGGGCCACTCTGCCCTGGCCTAGGCTTTAAAATTTACAAAAGCAAAGAAACTTTTGACAGAGGCCTGTAGGGTACCTTGAGGTGGATCTTGTCTAAACAGCTTGCAGTAGTATTGGGCTTAATAATGATAGGACGCATGAATCCCAAATTTCACAGAGCAATTATATGAATTGTGCATAGATATTTTACTTATGAGGCAGAGAAGGTTTCACAGAGGTGTTCCTGAATGACAGATTCATATGTCTTGTGTTGCTAACATTGAGGCATTCACAGTCACAGATCATTTTATTTTCTTCAAAACCAAATGATTGTAAATCCCCTGTGTTTGTTTTCTGGTGTCAAAACCTATAGAGGATGTGTTTTCATTTTTTTCCTGAAACTGCAAGGGCCAGACACTTATATCTGGTTTTAGATCAAAGTTGCAATTCTCATCTGAGTGTATGACTGTGAGCTGGACCATGAGGAGAAGCTTCAAATAGTGTAATACACGAAGTATGAGAGCTGACAGCCACATGGATATAGCAAAGGTGGCAGAAAAGACCAGAGAGGACTTTGGGCAAGAGACACGGTCCATCAAAGGGCTGTGGGTGCTAGTGAAGAAGGGGCTTATGGGGAAAATTTGAATTGGGAAAGACTAACAGATCCCATGAGGAATGGCGCTGTGGTGGGCAACAGTCACTTCAATTGATGAACAACAGTGCTAGGAGTAAAAGCTTAAGGGACAGGGATTTGCCAAGAAAGCAGATATTGGAAGGGGTGCTATTCAAAGGGGTAAAGTGAGGCTTCAACTGCAGGATGAGTCTGGGGCTGCCACCTAGGTAACTGTGGTAACTGTACCAATAGGAAGCACCACCACCTTTCCCAGTTCCCTTTTAGTGGCAAGAGAAACTTCTTTTAAATCATGAGAATCTTAACAAACAGCTTGAGAGGTGAACCATGGCCTCAGTCACTGTGTCCCTCACAAAAGAGCACAATTGCTGTCAGTGTGATCAGGCCTTGCACATGTGACAGGAAATCTCTCATCTCCTGAGGGGCAGCTGAGGGAGTACACACAGCAAATGTTCAGTGTAAACCCTCAACACAAGATATAGAAATGCTCCACGGGTGTCGCAGAAGTATCCTGACAGATAACAAAGAAATGGTGTGCCAAAGAACATCAGAACAACCTTAACTGCATCTGACACAGGGAATATGTCCATTAAATAATTCCAAAACAAAGAGACGTTCCCGGGTCTGGAAGCCACAAAGACACCATAATGGACAAATAGCACAGAGCAGCATAATACAGTTACTTCCCTGGCTACAAGTGACAGACAGAACTCTTGCTCAGGGTGGGACAGGACCATCTCAACAAATGACTCAGAAGTATTGCTGACATAGGGAGACCTTTGTGGCACAGAAACATGTAGAAAGGTCATGAGAAGCTGTGCAGCTGCCACACAAATATGGAGATACTGCTCTCTTTTGGGGAAGGGGCTGTTACCATCCCCATGACATGTCTGCCTGCAGTGTCGTGGGGCCCTGATCTCAGCTGGGGCCTAGTGGCTCTACCAATAAAAATCACAGTCATAATAAAAACGAGTGTGACTGGCATGAGAACTGCCAGCCAGGTGACACAGCAGAACCCATCTAATTATCAAAGTCTCTGAGAGAAGCACAACTCTCTGATGCAGTGGTGCTGAGCCGGCTGCTGCAATGCTGTCCCTCTGCACCAGCAAGGCAGCCCTGTCCTCTCTTGCAGCCTGCCTGCACCATCCCTGCTGGGGCGCTTAACTCAGAGCATGCCTCTCCCACTCTCCGAGCATTTGTGGCTACATGTGCTTCCCCTTCCCAAGTCACACTTTTGTGTTAAGACTGCTCTTTCTCTTTTTCCGATTTCCCTTCTCTTTTTTCCCCCTCTGATGTGTTCCTGTGTCCCCATGCAGCCTGGGCCTGTCAGACAGCTTTCCTGGCCGTCCCGGGAGGCCTTTCCCCACACTGCCAGTTGTTGCAGTTTCAAACTCAATTGTTCTCCTCGGTACTGAGGCAAATGGAGTCATTAATTACCTTCTATCGGCTGGGCCGAGTTCAGAACGCGATCGATAGCCAGTGCTTGTCATTCACGGCAGCCAGCCCTCTGCAGACCCTCGTGTTGCATTCAGTGTGGGTCTGCAAAGGACCCCAGCACTATCAGACCTGTGCTTCAAACCCTGGTCTCAAGCTCCCACTGGGAATAACAGACCTCCCGCATCTGTGTCTGAACTGACCCCCAACCAAGAGAAAGATCAAGGACAAAGACCTTCTCCTGAGGTAGTGGATCACACATTTTCAGATGGCCAGAAGTGTCTGGTACTCATGTCCTGGTCGACACAAGCTGATCCAGTCTAGCTGTCACAATGTTTCTAGAGACACTGCATCCTCAATAATTATTAAACTAATACCGTACTCCCCCCAGTAAGGACAAGTGCAAGGAGTGGGAGCTCTAACCCGGTGATCTTTTCACCTGTGTAACTTTCTTGCCCTACTCAGTAGGATTTGGAAAAGGAAGGCTGTAAATTTTGGGTTACACTTCCTTCCATGAGAATTTTTGCGGTCTTTTAGACAGTGTGAAAGAAGATGTCATCTCTAGATGGGTCAGTTCTGAGTTGCAGCATGTAGTAGCGTTGCAAGAATTTTGAGTGCTTCGATTGTGATAAATGAACTGGTGTGGAGAAAGATGAACCTCAAATTCAGGTGGGAAGGATCCTAAGTGAGTGCAGACTAGAGATGATGGAGCACGGAAGGGGCTGGCAATGCATAGAGAAGGAATGTTATCAGGGATCTATGCTGCGATGGTGAAAGAAGATACAGTACAAGTTCAGGTTATGTACAGTATCCTGCAGAAATAGGGATAGTAGGAGATAAATACTGGAAGATTATCACCTCAAGGAAGTGCATCAGCCTTCATGAACTCCACAGTTGTTCAGATTCCTGTGCCCATTTGCCTCAAGGGAATCCACAAGCCTGAATTTCAGTATGCTAATTGATAGTACTGTGCTGGTCCATGTGTCTCTGTAATTTAAGTGTGTCAGCAACACATAGACGGTGTGTATTCCTTACTTAGAGCAGAAAGGCTCAGAAACAAAGGGATTTTACATTTTGAAATGAGAGTATAGCTCACATGAGGAATTGGTGAGTAAGGAAGGCTGCTCATGCAGGGAAGTGAGTGTGCCTGACTGAGGAAGAGTGAGATGTGTGCTGGTGCCTGACAGCAGTGCTTTTAAGACAGGAGTTTTGTATGACTGAGTACCCTAGATGGAGCAGGGATAGGCAGTGCAGCTCCAATACAGGGCTTACATGAGCAAAAATGGTAGTGCTCAATGAGAATGTAAATGTAATGAATTGTGTGTGCAAATGTAGTAATTGTGCAAATTGTGTGTGTAATGAAGTATGTGCTCAGATCTGTCTTGGATTATCATGGGAGCATGCAAAATGCATTTAAGGAAGTGAGTGTGTATATGCATATGAAAATCATATGTATTTACTACTGTATCTAAGTGTATGATTGCAAATTTGGACAAGAGCATCTGGGAAACTAAGTCTGTGTTGGATAGTAATAATAAGCACATCCAGCCTTACTGAAAATGGCTGCAAAAGTCTTTCCAGGTGTTAGGATGCAAGCAGCTGTCTCAGGTGTGTATACAACATGCACTACAGCACGTGTGGGTGTGCAGGTGAGGGGTGTTAGCCTAGGTAGTAGTTTCCTAGGTCCAGTATCTCTTACTAGTGCTATTAGGTTTAACTGTTAGACAAATAGAAATGCAGCTGGCTCCAGGATCCAGTACACTGGCTTTGTTTATGTTGACAGAGTAGTAATCGGCACTCTCACACAGTGAGCCAGATCCTCTGGTCAGTGTAAATCTGTAAGCCTCTTGCATTCAGTGGTTATACTGATTTACACATCCTAAAAGTAATCAGATGGGTTATCCTGATTTATGCTATTGTGGTGTCCACAACATTTCCTTTAGTGCAGTGCCCTCAGGGACAGCTGCTGCTGCTGCTGCTGCTGCAGGGAAGCAGGGCTCCAGAAGCTATGCTTTCCCTCTGCCAGAGAAGACGATGTTCTTAGCATCATTGGCATGACTTAGCTCTCTTCTCTCATCTTCCTAAGCATGTTTCTTAGGGAGCTACTTCTTGGCAGGATTCCCCCTTGGTGAGCATATAAAAAAGGGTGGCTTTTGTTAGCTCCAAAGGACAGAAGCAACACAAAAAATTACATCGCATGCAGCCCTAACTATGCTTGTTTAGAGAAACTGCTTGCATTTATGAAGTCTTTGGTGCGGAAAGCAGGGTTGCAAATGACTGCATCAGAGCGACAGTAAAGGCCATTAATTTCCTGTTATGTTTTCCTGTGTTGGGGGCTTTATTAATTTAATTTTACACTGTCGAACAACAGCGAGCGCTGACACCGCCACACTTGGAGGGTTTGTTTTTTTTTTTTTTTCTCAAGCAGTGCTTTGCCTGACATGCAAATCAACACTGCTATCAGGACTGCTAGAGACAAGGCAGGGAGCACAGAGCTGGACTGTCACCATCCAGTTCCATCTCCCAGCTTCTGGGAATCCCTGAGATTCCAGCGGAGAGCACTGAGAGGACACCGGCACAAAGACTCAGCAGATCAGGGTCAGACCATGGACACCTCTAATGAACAGTCTAGAAAATATGAATTCCTCTTTAGCCTGCTGAGTTCCATTGGCTTGGTCCCCCATGCATACGCCTCTTAATAGTGCCTTTGCTTCTGTTTCTCTTGCTCTATACTTTCCCTTCCTTTCATTCCACGTATTTTCCCCTCATACACACTTTTACCTTAACCTCACTAGTCAAAGGAGTCTGTACCTGCCCCTGAGCCAGATACTCGTGAATCATGTTATTGGAAGCTCCTCTGAGTCAGCACTAAACCAGTATTCAAGCAGAGTGTTTTTAGATCTGCCATTTTTGACATGCTATAAAACAAAGGCTCCAATCACTCAGAGTCATTAAAATTCCCATGGCATTTTTTGCAAGAGTGCAGACATTAACCTGGCTGTCCTGAACAAAATCCAGCCTGAGTGATTACCCACAGCATATCTTAATTCTCCTGTGGTTTCATTTGGACATGGCACAGCAAAATTTCACAGTTGATGCTCTGTATTGTTCAACATCTGCCATGGTCCACCTGAGAGTCAGCCACATTTCAGTAGAAAATGAGATCTTAAGAATGGGAAGGTTAATAAACAACATATGATACAGGATGGATAATTGTGAAATGCCATGCAATAAAACAGCTACGGACTTGCAATAGGCAGCAATCTGCTTGAAATGTCACCATGCAAACCTCTTTTTTTTTTTTTGAATGCTCATTCCTATAATAACTGTAGATTATTAGAAGAATAATTTGTCATCTTTCTGCATGAGGTCATGTAAAGGCCGTTACTGGTATATGAAGGAACCTATACTGATGTGACCTCTATAAAATGTATATTGGAGATATGCTCCAAATTGCAAAAGGTAGTCTCCAAACAAGAGAGGACCCAGTCATGGGCAGCAATCAATTTCACAAACAAGTGAGGTCTGTGCAGAGAAGAGCCATAAGTAGCCTTGAGGATTAGCTAGTGGAGTATTGTTTTTCATTTGCTGGGATTTAGTAAAGTTGTCCCAAACTCTAGAACAGTTCTGATCTTCTTGGAAAGTCAACCCTTCTATTCAAGGCCTACCTCTTCTCAGACTAGATGCCAAAAGCCAAAGCAAAAGAACAACAGGTCCTTTGGGAAACCAGGCATGGAATTATACCTGTCCTTTATAACAGCCTTTTCTAGAGCATTTAAGAGAGGAGTAGAAGGCACTCAAGATTTGATGGACATTTCATACACAATAACCACCTCATTAAGGGTTTAATCAGATATCTACAAATCTGTTCCAATGCAGACCACCTAGCTTAAAAACAGAATAGCTCCTCTGAGCTCCCAAAAAAAAGCAGGGCCAATGAGAGAAAAAGTCCTGACCTGATGCACATCCAAATGGAAACCATGATACTCATGACCTAGCTCCTGTTCTGGCACTGTACCCCTGTGTGTTTTCCTGTAGCTGTTGAACTCTGTGGGAAGAGGACTTTGTACCTTGAACCTGTTGGGAAGTAAGCAGTAGGAAGCTTGGATGAATGAAGCAAAAGTGAAAGGAAAATGTGGATCTAGGTATTATTTTTAGGCCCCTTAACGAAACTCTGACATTTTAAAGGGCCTTAAGATGGGCATGAATTGCATTTGACACCTATTTAAAGCATCCTTTATTTTATATGATTGACGCTTGGAAAAATCACCTTCAAAGAGTTATGGATGGAGACAGACAGAAGACAGACATGCCTGGTGTGTGTAAATAGATAGATACAAATATGTATCTGTAACTGCTTCTTTCCAGCCATCTACTATTAACAGAGTTGTCCTCCATATGCAACATCTGAGAGCTTGCATAGTCTCTGCAGGCCAGCACAAAATGCTGTGTTTTTCAGGTCTTGCTTGGCAGCTACAGAGATAGTTGGAGTAAATCCGGTGCCTCCTGAAAGCATCCTAAAGTGTTCACAAACTGCATTTTTTTTTAATGCAAGGTCTGGTGACAAAATTAAACACACTTTTTTTCTTTCTTTCTCCCTTCCAATCAAATTGCCTCCTTGCCCCTCATCTATCCAACCAAGATTCTCACGGGATAATAGCTTGGTGAGATCTTGTTGTTCCCCCTGGGATCCAGTGAAACAAGGCTAGAGGATCTGATACTACACTTAGGGAAGTAAAGTGCTTCTGCTTTCCTTCCAAACAGCAGCAGCAGCAGCTCCCATTTTGGGAGGAGGGGTTTCTCTGGCCCTGACTGAGAACAAGGTGCTTAGTGTTTTCCTTTAGCACAAGAAGACACTCTTCTATAGGAATGATTTACATCTATGAACAGCAAGCAATGCTTAACATTACATTGATGTAGACTTGGGAGTGCAGAGATAGACAAATTAGGAGCTAATTGGTGCGCTGGGGATTGACTGTTGGGTCCTCTTGGCTGCTGGATGTGATCACGGAGAGAAAGAGAGAAAGAAAGGGAGAGAGCAGGAGCCATCCTCCAGCCAACGCCTTTCTAAAGGTTGGGATTCCTGAGGCCGCTGCTGTCTAGTGCTGTCAAGGTCAGCAGGTTCAGGTTCACTGAACGGTCAGGATGGTTTGAATTACTGGCACTGCCTGCCGATTCCTCCGCTGATCGTGATCCGTCTTCCAGCACCAGCTGCGGGATGATGCTCCCCAGCCATGTGCTGTGCACGGTGTGGGGCACAGGGAATGTCAGGGAGGCAGATGCTCTTGTTAAAAGGATAAGTTTTTAGGAAGATTTAAGGAGCCAAGCCAATGCTGAAGAAAGGCACATACTCCAACCACTGAGCATGTGGAGACCAGGTTTCTAGAAACAGCCACTGTGATCCATTTTTCTTTTACTTGGATAACTGCCCTCTGCAAGCTTATTCCTTTCATGAAAGTTAGGAGAATGGATTGAACATGGCATATCAAACCCTTCTGGGGTGAAAAATCTGTTAGTGAAGATTTCTGTCCAGTTTTGTATAGGTAGAATGCTTAGTGAGCAAAGACCTGCACATTAGTATGTGCAAGTCTTTATGTAAACAGCACCGCTTGGACATTTTCTCCCCAAACACATGCAGCTGTGTGAGCAGGCCAAAAAGCAGGGGTATCCAGCGTGTTCCTACAAGGCTGTCTGCAGAGAGCACCAGAAGGTGCTCAGAAAGCTGACTGCCAGTGTGCTCCACAGCAGGCAGGCTTGGAGCCACTGAAGGGACCTCCCAGAGCAGGTGGGGAGAAGCTGTGTCTGCAGGGGTGTGAGTTTGCATAGTCAGGCTGCCAGTATCACAGATGTGTGCCTGGGGTGGCACCAGCATGTGGCTGAGTGCCTACGTGTGTATGTGTGTGGTGTGTGTCTATACTGTACATGTGCTGTCCAAGGAGCCACAGCAGCAGTGATAGCAGAAGTAAGCGTGTGAGAAAGACTGTGGCAGGAAAGAGCAACAAGAGGGAATCAGAATACAACAGGCCTGTGTGGAAGTAGTGTCCAGTGTTTGTCTTAGACAAAAACATCTCTACAGGCATCCTTTACTTGCGTTCAATGGAGTTGCACTGCAGAGAAATCTGGCCCTCTCAGTCTGTAAGCTGAAGTGCTTATTCTTGCGTCTTATTCTGAGCTCTGTTGTGTACCTCTGTGAGTCAGTCAGGTCCTGGCGCAGTCAGCTATGTGTGCTATAGCTATGAATAAATAGTATTTGTACTCACACCTCTCTGTCTGCTTGCCGCGCACATTTCTACACCTGTTGAAAACACTGTGTAGGGCTGAGAATGCAAGGCACTGCCCATACCAGGTGCCCACACACAAGGCCTGTTGCACAGCACCCTCAGTGCTCATCAAGACATGGAAGACATCAGGGTTAATGTCATGCAATCTCCTCTGTAGAAGGGAAGCCCCCATCTCCTCAAAGCTTAGCACAGGTATTCTAACAAGCTCTATGTGTGGCCTGCGCTAGGAAGTACGTTGTGCCTACTGTCACCTCTCTTCAACTCCTCTCCCAGTTCCTTCTTCCACTGCAGAGCAAGGGGCTATGGCAAGAAGGGTCAGAAACAGTGCCCAGTATCATGCTGGTTTACATTAATGAGATACACACAGTGTAATCCAGCAATGGAATCAGCTCTACAAAAGGAGGTAATAGCAGGCTGCCATGAACAGAGCAGCTCAGGTAATTGGTTTATCTATCTAGAAGCAGTAGTAGCAATCTCTGCACAGACAGAGTAGCAGTAAAGTCTCTTCCTTAAGGCTATTTCCTTTGTCTTTTCAATTGCTTGCACATCCATGTGAAAGAGAGAGAGAGAGGAAGAGAGAAAGAGCTAGAGAGAGAGAGAGGGAGAAATGTTAATTTGTGAATTAATGGCTTTTCTCTGCGGAATTGTAAATTCAAATGTCACCTCACAGGGTGACACTACGCTGGGCTGCTGAGGAAGCAATGATAAGATCCCCCCCATCCCCATGCCGACATACACCCATGCCCCTCCCCTCCCTGAAAGATAGCTACGAAGTGGAACATGCTACTTTTAATTTGCTGTAACACCACAGCAGAGGGATGCAAGAATGACTGCTTTCCAGCCCTCCCTTCCACAACAAGCTGGGCCACATCTTTCCCTTTCTACCTCTACCTCCTTCCACCCCCTCTTCAACCCCTCCCATTTTAAACTGTGTCCAAGACAACACATTATCTCAACTCCCCCCACCCTGAACTAATCAAAGGATGAGCTAAGGGAGGGCTCTTTAGAATAGATGCCTCTGCAACCCTCTCCTCTCCTGCAATAATCAGGTGAATTAATGACCCTGAAGTTAAAGTGAGCGCTGATACTCAGGCGTTGTGCGGCGTAGGGGAGAAAGCCTTCATTGTTTTCGAGCAGGAGGCGGGCAGCAGCAAGGGAGATTCATGGATGGAGATTGAATATGCAATTTTCTTTCACCTTGCCAAGAGCTGCCCCTGGGCTGTGCCTGGCCTAAATTTTTTTTTCCTCTTGCCATCTCTGCCTTATCCGGCCCTCCCACCTCCCTTCCATTCTTTCCAGAAAATTACCTTCAAAATTGATTTCCACTTTTACAAACAAATATAATGGGAACATGAGGGGGGAAAAAATCTTGGGCTGTGATGAATTAGGGCTGTCAGGTGCTTCCAAGTCTCCTTTGTTTTTGTTTTACTGCCTGTTAGGTTCTTTGTTTTTCCAGCAACTGGGAATAATGCCCCTGCCCACACAGTCCCTATGGTCCATGGCTACCTTCACAGGGTATGGCCACCACCTGATGTCATCACTGTGTTATCCCTGCTCTCCATCACTGTGAGCAAACAGCCGCTACTAACAGACTGCCCCAGCCCTTCACACCAGGATGCAACTGATCCCATGGAGACACTGCGTGTCCCACACTGCTGGTGACCTGGGTCCTACAGCCCAGGTACAGGTCTGTCGATTTGCCTCTGATCTCCTCCTGTTCTCCTGTTGCCTTAGTCAGCTGATTCAGCTGACGGGCAGATCCCAGCTCTTCCTGTTCTGACAGATCAGCCTGGGTCATTGGCATGTCACCTTGACCCATGTTTTGTCTCAGTGCCATGTCACCTTGATTCCACAGTAGTATTGCCCTTATGTCTCACTGCCATGTCACTTGACCCCAAAGCAGTGTCATCTCTCACTGTCATGGCATCCTCATCCACTGTTATACCAACAACCAACAACCCTCTAAAATACCATTTGCCTGCACATTGCCAATTATTTCTGATTCCTTTTGCAGTTGATTCTGTCATCCATTGCACATTAACCTGGGATCCTCATGGATTCAGACACTGTGCTCCCTCTGACTTCCATACTCTTTACATCCATGAAAAAATGTAACAGTCACCTCCCTGATTGCGGGCAGACCCAAAGTAAAACTCATCTAAAGTGAACAAGAAGATCCAGAGAGATGGGCATCTAGCAAAGCTGGGGAGCAGCCTTTGCACAGGTAGACTCATGGAGGAGGCAGAGACACTGGGAGGAGTTGTAGCTGCCTGACTCCTGTTGACACATTAGCTGCAACAACCCCTCCCAAGAATGAGTCAAACAGTGGAGAAAGATCTAACCACAAACTAAATACCCATAACAAACAGTCAGAAAAGCACACACTCATGGTACTCACACAAATAAATGTAAAGAAAAGTTCTATGCACAGGTAACACCCACAAAACCTAGCAAATAATATTAAAGACACAAGAATGCAAACTGGGACACACAGGTATAAATGCAGATGCATGTCAATTAAATGTAATTTCTGAATAAATAACTTACAAAAGTATATGTACACTAACTAAATGAAAACCTATAACTCAAAGTAATTTCCTTGAATTAACATGTACAGAATCAAATCATGTAAACATATACAAGCTATTTACAGAAATAAACAGCCTTTATACAGGCAAGAACAACCAATATGTGTATATATATGTAACATACACACAAATATATAACCTCAATGCAAATACACATCTGTACAAAATATATACAGAAGTGCACAGCACTAACAGGCTACATATTCATATCCAGCAACCACAAAGATACAGTGATACTCCAAGTATGTAGCAACACATACACTCAGAATATACATACAAATATACAACATTCACATATATGCTCAAAATGTGAATACAAATACCTGGCATTTATAGAAATACATAGCACTAATACTGAGCCATACAAGCCCAGACATCCATACGATCCACAGTATGCATTCTCCTACTAGGCAATATTATACACAGCTTAACATACACATTTTCCAGGTCTCCATAGGCATGCACAAAAATACGGGTCCAACCTGCCACTCACCCCAGTACATAAGCACAGATAAGTAGAAACCAGATCCTAACATAGAAATACAAAAAACAAACAGGCGTGCATTCCTAGAGACACAAATACACAATCAGAGATGCACACAAATACAACTGAAGCCAGACCAGCTTGTCTTCAGACAATACCAACCCCTGCCAAACTA
This sequence comes from Corvus brachyrhynchos, assembly GCF_000691975.1. NCBI lineage: Eukaryota > Metazoa > Chordata > Aves > Passeriformes > Corvidae > Corvus > Corvus brachyrhynchos. Next base: position 1,714,632 of record NW_008236478.1, read on the forward strand.
AGCAGCACTATAAGCTTTAGAAGCAGGGCATTCTGTCCAAACCGCTTTCTGTGATGTAAGCTGTTAACTCTCCCTTACCTGACTTCCTCCTGAGCAATGCGTACTCCCCAAACTCCCAGGGTCTGTGCAGACATGCTCACACAAACACACGTATCCTGTTTCTCCTGCTTACAGGCTGACCTCCAGATTCCTGGTGCAGCAGCCCACATTTCTGACAGTGCTGTGCTGCTTATTCATTGTCCTCTGCTTTATCCAGTTTCCCCCTCCTCTCTTTTTCCATATGTACTCTCCCTTTTCTGACATCCTCCTGCAGTTTATTTAGAGAGGTGCAGGATGAGTAGTAGCAGGTGCTTTTCTTACGTTCTTCCAGGAGTCTCACTAGCCAAAGACCTTCAGGAGGGAGAAGTGAGTGGCTACCTAGAATAAACTCCCTCTTCAATTTATATTTTCATCTAGAATGGCAGAGAGTGTTACGTAGACTTGTGTGTATGAACACAGTGAGCCTGGTCCCCTGTGACCACTCCTGTTTGCAGAGATACACCATTGCTGCAAGCTGCCAGCCACTGGAAGCTCAGCCACGCTGCATAAAACAACACAGTCCCAGGGAAAGTAGGAGAAAGACATTGTGAGAAAGACTCCAGAATCTGCTCAGCCCATCTGCACAGCCATAAACTGCTGTGTGCACACCCCACAACTGTGTGTGATGGTTGGAACATGGGGTTAGCACCTGAGGCAATATAACTGCATGTGTCTCCAGTGTCATTAAGACTATTGCTGACCTGCAGTAAAGCAGTCATATAGAATAACACAAACAGGTCAGCTGTGGTGACAAAAAATCACACTGTGAAACAATGCAGGCTTACCACAGACAGTAGTGCTGTTCCGTCACCTGCAGGGGTCCAAACACACCCTGTTGTCTTCAACAAGTATTAGGGTTTGGGGAGGACAGAAATACACCTAATATGCCCAGAGATGAACATACATCAGGTCATGACACGGTCAAGTGGAATGACTCACTCATACTCTTTGCAAACATATGCAGGCAGCATAGCAAAAATGAATGAATGCATTTAAAAAAACCAGCACAAGCAAAGCATCATCATACTGCAGATGACAGCATAAGCACACTGTACGTTCTGAAACAATCCCAGTGTGCTGTGGAACACTAATACCATGCTTCATGAAAACATACTGTTCTGAACACGGTGCTGCAGTGACATAGCTGTATTGACTTCACTGTCATGGCCAGGTGACAGTCTGTTTTCAACCAACATGTTACATCAGCTGCAGTAACAACTCTATGAATTGCAGTGACAGCACAGTAGAAACTGCACCAGTGTACCAACAATTACCATGTTGAAACAACCTTACTGCATGCCGTGATGCAAATGTACCGCAAGAAACAATTCACAGCTGCTTCTGTGAAGAGTGTAATGGCCTTGAGTGTAATGGGGCAGCAGAGCAAGTAGTGATACAGTTAATCTCATCATTAGTGTCACAAACCCACAACCTGTAGTGATAGTTACAACAACAGGATAACCACAACCACAACTGCCTGCGAAAACATACTGGTGCCACTGACAATGACACAGTCATCTGAAATGTCATAGCTACATCTCTCGAATTATACTATCACTGCCACTCTGAACAACACAAATGGGATCATACTCACAGTTGCATACTCAGCTGCTGTATATCTGCTCAAAAACTTAGACACGTTACACACCTCTCCACTCTGTGTTACTTTCTATTTGAAAAAACTTTTGAACTCAAGTCTTTAAAACAGTCTATGTCCTGGGGCAGTATTTTAAAAAACAGCTTTCAGTACTGGGGCTGTCACAGATTTCCCTGCTTCACACTCCACCGGAAGGAGACATTTGTAATTTCCCAACACAAAAATGAGATTATGGCGAGGTAGGAAAAGTCCCAAGCTGAACACTGTCAAAACCCTGCTCTGCACTCCCATTTGGAGTGAGGAAAGAGAAAACCACATGTAACAAAAGCGCTGATTTTCAGTAGAGGGTGTTGTGGCAATAACAGTCAGAAAATTACATGAGCAGCACTAAAGAGAAGGGCAGTGATGTTGCCTATCCTATAGCTACAGAATTTACAGTGCAGATGCTCCTACAGCTAGTGGGCAACACCCTGTTTGGCATAGCTCAATCCCATTTGGAGAGTATGGCGAACCATCTGCACTGACCCAGCTAACACTTTCTGGAAAACACCACCAGAACTGCAGAAATTTTGGTGACTCTTCACTGTCCCCCTGCGCTGACACAATCCTGCATTACTGGGAATCAATGTAACTCACTCTAATCATCAAAATGACAGGTGAAGAAAGGAAAGGAGAGAATTCTGCCTTCTCAGGTTTGCTCCTCCATCTCTGCTGGGGATTCCTTTACTGCAAACAGCCTGAGTATTATTGCCATTTACAGTAGTAATCACTCTGTCCCGTCCTCTCCCACAAACCTACTGCTGATGTTAGCACTGATCACACTAACAAGCCTTTGGGTTTTATTACTACTGATACTAATAATACTGGACACATTGCATCTGCTCCCACCAATAACAGGCTGCAGATACGATCCCTGCTAATGCCAATAATACTGGGGGATATTATCTCTGCCATTGTTGGCACTGCAGATATTATTGCCAGTAATGCTGTCAAATACTACAGATACTGTCAAGGACCAAGATTAATAATGCTGAGAATGTTACAGAACCAACCTCACTGGAAGATGAATCCCAAATGAGAATTTGGGTTTAGACTGGACGTCTGTTTGCAGCCTATTACAGAAGGAAAGGGCCATGTCTCATAAGAATGCTTTTGTAAAAATCGCCGAAGTTTTGCCCAGCTGAAGATGCTGGGGCATGCTGGCAGCAGTTTGATATGATGTTTTCCTGTTACAAATTATCTATCTATATCCCTCTATCTATCTATGTATTTATCTATCTTTCCCTTTCTCTGCATTTCTCCTTTTTTCTCCTTCTACAGTGCTCAAGACTACAACATGAGTGATAACTAAGTTTTTGTTAGTGCGTCTGGGTCGACCCAGTTATCATTCTTTTAGCTATCAATTAAGGGGTTATGAAACAACAGAAATAGTTGCATATTTTTCCCCTTTATCGTTCTGGACGTTATATTGCTGCTTCTTAGTCTGGCAATGACCTTGCTGAACATGGTGGGCCTGCCATCACAGAGTACTACAACACTCGAATCATGAAGAGCCAGGAATTCCTGTTTTCAGATGCAGCTTGATATTTTAAGACCCTCACTGGTATTGGGAAAGTCATTACATGCTGCAGGATCACATCTGCCTTTGGAAGATGGTGGGTGGAAGTGCTGGGAAAAGTCAGAGGGAAGTTACAGCTCCACTGGCAATGCCCACAGACCACAAGAAATGGCACACACTGTGCTACACAAATGGTGGTGAACTTTTTTAGTAAAATTATTTTTAAAATCGCAGGAGACAAACTCTGTCTAATCTATTACAGAAGTCAGAAGTTTTGCAATCACTGGTTAAAAACTGAAACAAAAGAGTAATGTGGTCTTAACAAGGTAAATCCTGACCATCCTTTCTTGGCATTCACCTGAGGAAGGCATATTGAGTTTTGAGGAAAGACTTGTGACCAGTTGACACTCAGAGCTGCTTCCCAGCTAGCTCTCTCTCAATGCTATAGGTTTCCCAGGCCACCCTTGCACTTGCAACCAGTATATTTGGTAGGCTGGGATTCCCACTCGTCCCTCTAACCCCTGTGAGGTTCACACCTGGCTGTCAGCGTCCATCTCTGAGCCCACCTCATGCATCCGTCTGGCTCCTTCTGTCCAACTCGGGAGTTCTGCTACATCATCTTGACACATAATTATCTCTCCTCTTCTTAATCATCTGTGCTACTGTCTAATGTAGGCACCAGCTGCAGCAAGGAGGACCTGGGGGAGGGGGTGTGCTCAGATAGAAGCTCCTCTGTCTTTCTCCCACCCTGTTCCCCCCAGCCAACACAGAGGTTGCTAACAAGGTTTTCAGAACTGGTGATTCAGGAGCAGCTTGGTACTTCCCCTTTCTGCTGAACTGCATTCCTCACAGAGGAATGCTTGCAGCAGAGCTGGTCCAACAGAGCGGAAAGAAAGAGAGAGCAGTGCTGCTTCTTCTGCCTCCTTTAGGGAAGAACCATTCCCTAAATGCTTGGAAAGTAGATGTGCAAAGCTCACAAGGGCTTTTCAGTGTGAGAATAAACCCTGCAGTTAAGAAAGAAACACCAACAAAGTGTTCAGAAGCTCTGGGAAATACTGAGAAGGTGTATGCATCCAGCATGAGCATGAAAGAAATACTTGCATTGGATCTCTTGACAGACTTTTCCTACTCCCCATCTCAAGTAGGAGCAATCAATCTTCAGAGCTACAGAGAAGACTGCCCAGGAATGAGTGCAGATCGCTGGCTTTGCAAAACTTCCCCTCGGACCCTTCTAACCTTAGGACCTAGCCCTGCAAAGGGATGATATTTTTCAGCATTTCTGAAGGCCACTGTGAGCCCAGATAACTCAACTCACAGAGATGTTCAGCAGCTAGCTGGGGGTCCCATGTGAGCTTTCTCTGGGTCAGAAGCGCATGTCCCTGCAGCAGATATCTGGGATGGCAGGATTAAGGCTGTTATCCAAGGCAGTTGCAACCATGTCATATAACTGCCACCTAAAACTCTGAGAGCTAAAGACAGGTAACATCTGCAAGATTGTCTAGTTGGTACCTTTCTGATTCCTAGTGGCATATGTGGGCACTTGGCCAACAGCAAGGAGCTGCATAGTGTCACTTGCCTAAATCAAATCTGGGATGAATTAAGGACAGACACAAAGAGTAGTTCTTACTGTCAATATATCATTGTGAAGTGTCACCGACTTAGATGGCTGCTCTGTTGTTTCTGTGTTTAATTGTACTGTTCCAAAGAAAGCTCAGGTTTTGAAGCTGGAAGTGACTGTGTGGCTGCATCTAGCCTGAACAGTAGCTAAAGCCAGATTGAGGAGCTTCATTTCTAATGAGATGTGGAGGCACCATGTTGAGAGCTGGTGATCACCACGTTGGACTGTATGAGAACAGGGATTCACAAAACTCCCAAATGACTGCCAGGAGATCTGCACAACCATTAGAGAAACGTGTCATTTAGTTTGAAATGTCTACTTCCTGTATAGGTAATGATGGGAAATGCTGGAAAGGTTTGCAATACTTGTAGTCTCTTATTCCTGACATTTTTTGACTTTGAGGCATTGACTCAGCCCTCCCATTGCTACACTTTTCTCTTAGCTGGGCCCTACTGCCATCTAGCTGGGAAATGGATCTTCCTCTGGGGCCCGATCCAATTTCCAATGACATCAGCAAAAAAATCTTCCCATTTGCTCTAATAGAAGCTGGATTGGGTCCTTGCATCTAGTTTTACTTTGCATTAGAGAGAAAGGGAATATGATGACTGCCTTTTATTCCTAGGATTATTGTGTTTATTTGGATCAAAAACTTACAGATGTGAACCTCATCAGAACCAATGCTGAGAAAATTACTAGCAAAATGTCAAAATGCAGCATCTGTCTCAGGAGGGCTTTCTCTTCTTACCACATATCACAGAGAACTCTCATGTGCTCTTGCACTGGACAGCCTTGGGATTACAGCACACACAGCACACTGAGCTACCTGTCCTAAGAGGTCTTTCCAAGCAACAAGCAACTCAACATACTGAAGTCAGAGCTGAACCCAACAAACTGGTCAGTCAGTATTCTTTTAAAAGTTCACTTCCTGGCCCTCAATTTTAGAACAAACCAAATTAAAAGATCCAGATTTAAGGAAAAGTGTTTAGAAGCCACCATAAGAGCACCAAGACCTCACCCACCCCTCCTGACTCAGTCTATGGAGGCTCCAGCTTTTGATTCATTTCAGGATCTTTGCCCTGAATACTTCACAGCAAGTAGGAAGCAAAAGGAGATAGCTTAATCCTATTTCCTTAGAGCCTTAGTGAAAGGGTTAGAAAACAACCTTAGGGTCACAGTACTCAGAAGACCTCCTGTTTTCATTTCAGACTGTTGCAAGCATGACAGTTCTGCTGCGGTAGATGCTACCCGTTGAAAACTGGGCCCTTGTGATCACCAGCTAATGTAGCTCATGGCACGTCACAGGGCAGGAACTTGTTTGCAAGGGGGATGAAAGACAACTCCCACATTGCTGGTGCTTCTCCGAGATGGCATTTAGTTTGAAATCGAGTGAGTCAGGGAAACCATGTTTACCCACAGTTCAAAGTCCGGGCACCTGCTGGCACCTGGGGAGTTCAGTTCCAGCCGTTTCCAGCAGTGAATGAACTTGGGATCAGCTCCAGCAATGGAGACGGCTCTCTGCCTGCTGAGCAGATGTCTGGAGACGCAGCCTGTCATGAAAGGGCCTCGGAAGAAGAGCATTCCAAGCCAGCAGGGCAGTGGCGGGGAACTGGTCTCTGTTGCTAAAACTGATCTAGCCCCTGGAGCAGCTGCAAACCTTGGCCTGAAATTGGAGCCTGTACATGGGGACAAAGAATATAAAAGGGAGGATGAGCTTCTCCCCTCCCCCTACCTTCATCACGTTTCCTCTTCTCGCCATTCGACCGAGGAATCCCCAGGATCCCGTTAATGGAGTAAGAGCCCACTGGATCATTGGAGGCACTGGAGACAGGAGGGGATGCTGTGCTGGGCACTGGACAAAAGGAAAAGGGAAAAAGGGCCATCAGGAGAGCAGCACAGCACTCAGGAATCCCCAGCTGAAAGCTATGCATGTCACCAGTCTAATAGGAAAGCCTGGGCACTAATCAGATTCCCAGTCCCTCACGCTGAAGGACTTACTCTACTGTATCCCAGCAAAGCTGCATCCCAGCTTTGCTTATCCATTTCTATACTGTGGCTTCACAGCCTTCCAGTACAGGGCCATTAATAACAAGTGTATTCCATCAAGAAGCTAAACTTTGTTGTTACATCCCAGTTCAGAGCAGGCTTTCAAGGTAACCAAGTGAAATGCTGCATAGGTCACATTCTCTAGTGACTTCATAGTCCATCCATATTTTACCAGATCATTTCCTCTCAGCATTTTTTCACCAGGAGTGCCCATGTTCTATCTTAGGCAGAATAGCCTCTTACATGCCCACCTGAAACACTCAGTGAAAAATTATCTTCTTAGCACAGGTTAGAAGCACTTCAGTGCTGGACTATTAAATTCAGTTCCCTACTAGAGCAACTGGTTGGTGATACATGCTACCACCCAGATTAATGAAAATCTAGTGCTTTCTTTTTGTACTGACCAATATCAGTAGGCAGAATGCTCTGGCCACTTGGCTGTTCAAGATTGCTCATGAATTTCCAATATATCAAAAATGACAAGTTATTCAGATTAGAAATGATCCCTTCATGATAATCAGGCCTTTAGAAGGTAGAACAGGTGGAGCTGTGCATCCAGCAGGCATATCTATTGTGTCCCAGTGTGTCCCAGTAATGGAGAGAATATCCCAATTTTCTTACAGGCCACTATTCATCATTCAGCTCATAAAGCACTGACCTGAAGCAATCAATACTCCTAACACAAGCCTTTCAGGATGGAGAAGAACCTTTCAACACTATCCAATGTAGACCCACACTTCTCAGTACATCCCAGAGCAATGAGAGACCCCACTAGAAGCACTATCCCAGCTCAACCATTACATTCCCTAGACATTGCACTACTGTTCCAGGAAGGAATAATATCTGCCACTCCATCTGTCGTGATCAGTGATTGCCAGTCCAATGAGCAAGCCCAGATTAAAAGGGCATCCAGAAATGCTTTTCCATATTGGCCCAGTAATTCCATTGTACTCCTGAATACGTTTTGTGTACAGGATTATATCTACCAGCTCTGTCCCACACAGATGAGCATTTTCCAGTAAGTCCTTGTGTAGCAGCAGGTTATTCTCAATAACCAACGGAATCTAAGAAAGTGTTAGGCCACAAATAAGCCACTGTATTTCACAGTATCCCAGAATACTGCATGTTTTTCTTGCTCTGATTGGTCATTAGATAAAGCTATGCTAGCAACAGCAGACATATTCACCATACAGATCAAAAGAATCTCATCGCACATCTAACACAGTACCTTTAAATAGACTAGGAGACATTTGGTCCCTGTATTACAGCCTCCATCTTCTGTTCACCTCAACAAACCAGCAAAACATCTCCCCCAGCAAAAAAAATTTGCATTTTCTCAGTGAAATACACCCATGGGATACCTGACTGCAGAGCTAGAACAATGAAGAACTTAGTTGTGAGGCAGCTGGAGTATCTTACCCATGTTTGTGTATTACTAGCGCTGAGAAATGGATGAGTTCTAGCAAAGGGAGAGGAGAGAAGAAAAATTCATAGGGAGGAAAAAGAGAGTCAGAGTAAGGACAAGAGAAAAGGTGAAGACTGGCGCTTGGACAGGACAGCAGTAAATACTTCTCTATAGGGAGATGAAGGAGAGACCATGAACGTGAAACGGATGTTAAGGCAGAATCACTTGGGCAAACCCCTACTTTGGGCTAGTTTCTCTGTGATTCACTTCTCTGCAATGTAACAGGGGAGACAAAGAATAGAAAACTCTGATTTCCATGGAGGCTTCTTTCCCCCCACCCCCTCCTCCCTTTTGCTTTGCTTAGCATCTGCTTGTCAGACTTTGTTCCCTCAACTAAGCTTCATCCCCATTTCCACTTGACCTGTCACCACCCCTCATGCCGGTCGACTTACCAATAGTATGTCCTGGTGCAGTCACACCTGTCCCACTCCCATCTGGTGTTGGGTGAAAAGGTTGCTGAACTTTGGTTCTGATGATCCTGGAAAAGAACAAAACACATTCAGAGCTCAAATGCCTCTTCTCTGTGCCTCTGCAGACCCACAGTCCCAGCTATCAGAATCTGAAGGCTTGATCTGTGCTCTCGGTGCATCAGAATGGCTTCATTTGCCTTGTGGTCCTGATTCTACTGCTTTAATAGTCCACCTCTCAGAGAATCATCCTATTTCTGCTCTGTCATCTTTATCCCAAACTTGGGTGTTCACTGCATGAGGATGGTGTTCAGTGAGCAAGCTAGGATCTTCCGGGTGCTGACAGCTGCATTGTCATTCATGGTCTGATCTGTGAGCATAATCACAAGGCAGTCTTTGCAGCTAATAGAGACATTGCTGAATTTACAAATGGTGTAGCTTTAATTTTGCTGTCTACCTGAAAAATACCCTTCTGACTGACTAAATGCTTTGAACTGTGGAAGGCTTGCCCAAAGCCCTTGCCCTTCATAAACGAGAAGGTGAAAACAGAAGGCATCTGTAGGGAGTGGTGGTGGGATATAAGTCACCAGGAAAAAGAAGTTCCATCAAACAGGGCAAAATCTGGTGTTTGTCAAGTGGTGAATGAACACAGCATGGGAACTCAAAAAGACATCACAAAGCTCATAATGTAGCTCAGAATGACAATGAACTGAACTGTAATTGTCAGTGCTCCATTTCTTGTTACATGAAATCTTTCACCTCTAGGTCACTGGTTTAAATCTAACTGAGGTCAGTGGTGAAAGAAAATAACTAGTACCTAGTACCTGACTGCCAAGGTCCCTGACTACTGGCAGATATTGGGTGTCTGTGAGTTGGGAACAGCTGTTCCACCAAGGAACTCAGCAAATAAGCCATGACCTGTGAAGGCCCAGCTTCCTTTCTGAGATTAAAACAATCCTCTCCTCTCTTCAGCCAGTCCAGTTAGGGTAAAGGCTGCAGATTCTCTTCAGCCCGAGTTTCTGGAACTCTCAGCCCTGCACTCTATTAGCTTTATTTTCTTCCCAAAAATCTCTCCAGAAAGTGAAAGCAAATAGAAGATTCTCCCTGCCCACTTGAGAGCTTAAAAATTTGTTCTAAAGAAAAAGTTGGCAAAACTTCAAAGAGCAAATGTGTGACTAGTGGGTGGTATGGCATGGATAGAGATAGGTAGAGACGTTGTGAAGGCAATTTTAAAAAACCACAGCTCCTGAGAGTGAAATCTTTTTAGGAAATGAAAGAGAACATCTCAACTCAGCATGTTAGAATACTCTGCTACATGCTTGATAAAACCTGACCAGTAGCTGGAGTGGCAGAGAGGCTGCCTGGGACATAGCTGGAGACAGAGAATGTCAAGGTTCTAGCTCGGGATGGAGATCCAAATCCTCACTCCATACAGACCGGTGGTACCAGATGCCCTAATCTACAGTTGTTGAGAACCTATACCAAAAAGCATCTGAAGGCCTCAGGCCCAGATTCTGAGGTCATGCAGCTTCTACTAGGTGAGGAACTGATCTGAAAACTGTGCTAGGGCAAATTATATAACTTTTTTTCTTCTTTTCTGTTTTTTTCCTTTTTTCCCTCTTGTCTCACATTCCCCCTAAAACCCCCTGAAGTGCCACTCTGGTTGTTGAGTTTATTGATTTCCCCCAGCCCATAGAAACAGAAAAAGGGGATGGGGTGCAGGCAAAGGGATGGAAATAGAAAGCTATAAATTATTTGTGACAGGAAAGCAATAGTGCCAGAGTGCTGAGCACAAGTCCCGTGTCACTATTAGATTCCTTTTAGCCTGATGACACTGTAAAAGAGGTTAAGTGTCTGATGGAATCGTACACCTTGGGGGCAGGGGCAGTCCAGGAGCAGAACAAGCCACAGAGAGCGGGTATATCAATTCTCCAGGCCAATAATATTCCCCTCATTGATCGCAACACAAAGTTCAAAAATCTCATTATAGCCAGGCAGTCCTGGAACTTTTTAAAAATCAATAGAGTGATATAATGTATGTATACTTTGTATAAATGTTTCTATCCATCCATCTATCCGTCTATCCAAAATCTGCCTGAGGGTGTCTAACTTAACCTACACATTATACTGTGTTATGTTCTATTGTAGTGTAGCATAGTGAATGGATTAGAAGATTTCCCCTGCAGCCTTAGATGACATATTATAAAATGTCCTGTTAGCACTGAGGTGACATCAGACAGTTCCATTCATACTGAGATATGACATCAGATTTACCATTTGTACTGGGAGATGGCACTAGACAGCTCAGTTTCTACTGAGGGGAACCATAAGACGAGTCTAATTATACTGAGATGGCAGATCAGGCTGTGCTGAATCATGCTGCATGAAAATTGCGAAGTTTCAAAAAGCCATTTAGAGTAAAAACAGCCTGTGAAACGCTGCAGGTATAAAATGCCTGTCCATAATATTCCAAAAACCCAGGCAGGGGATGAAGAGGAAGGTTCAATTTCCTTCCCCATTCAGTTCGAGGTCTCTTGGCTGAGAACACCAGTTAGTGCCAGTTGTGACTGTGTTTACTGAGATGTGTCCATTAGGAACTGGAATGAGACTCACCAGCTCATTGCACCAAGTAGCTGTCAGCTGGTAATGATTTTCGGTCACTACCAAGCAGGGCCAGATTTCTGCTAGTGACCCAGAGGTGAAAGGCTCTGTTCAAGAACATTCCCTTCCTAAGAATGAAACTGGTTTTATGTCAAAAGGAAGTGTCCAGAACCCGTGAGCAGAGGGGAGCAGTTCTGGTTGTGCAGCCTCCAGTGGCTTGGGTCAAATAATTTTTGGCATCAAATGCACAGTGAACCTAATGAGGTCCCTGGTAGAATGTATTTTCTATGGCTAAAAGAAGAGGCAGGTCTTGAAAAGGCTCTCCCCAGCAGTGTTACTTTGCCCTAAAGTCATGACGGAACTCTAGTGTTGTAAGGAAAGAGCAGAAATTTCAGGATCTTAATGCTCAGTACAGAAGACGGCAGTGCATCCCCCTGGGTCGATTCGCTTAGGGACAGTGATAAACAGCAGGCTAGCTAGGCAGCACTGCTGCTGCTTTAAGAGGCTTCAAGTGAGTCTGTCCTACACAAGACCACCTAATGAAACAGCAGATGAAAGATGAACAGAGCTGACCTGGCCCCGTAGCAACAAATGCAGCATAATAATGCTGTCTTTAAACCTCGGTGTTGCTGAAAGCTTCTCGCCCTTGCCAGGGATTGAAATACACACTAAGCCAGCTCTGCTGCCTCAAATCTAGGATTTCTGGATTACTGCTGTATAAGAGGTCGCAAAACCTCAATCACTTCTTGCTGTCTTTGATGGCTTGTTCTTGCCTTCAGACACTGGAGAAAGACAAGTCTTGCAGACTACATCCTCATCCCTTCCCAAAAGCAGAAGGGACACAAGTCCTGGCACATCAGTTAGCAGTGCTGATTTCTTGAGATGGATGCCGATATTTTCAAGCATCTTTTTCTGAGAGAAATTGACCCTTTGGACTAAATTCATCCCTGCTTTAATTCCATCACAATCAGTGACTCCAATAACAGCATATGTATTTAATTAGGAACATAAACTGGTACTTACTGTAAATTCCCATTTTTCATTTTCCAGTGGGAGATTTTTGCACAAGTTGACTACTTTGAGTTTTGGATAATATAAACAGGTTTAATACATAACCTTCTGAAGTCTCAGCAACAGGACATTTATAGATCTTTGATTGCAGTAAAGCAACTGAACTTCATTTCACAATCTGAATTTAATATGCAATATTATCTTAAGTAATGGCATATAATGTCATTACAGTAAAAAGTATCATGCTGTGAATTATACATCCATCCTGGAATTCATGAGTTGCCATAGTTGGCTTGTAGTAACTCCTTCTAGAGTTAATACTACATACAGCACCAGCTGAAACCAACTGCTTATTTCCAAATGCCTTTGACTTTCTTAAATGTTCAACATTAGATCATGAATTTCCAATGTTTGATTTCTATTTCATTATTTTTGTCAGTTTTAATGCAATTCCTTTTGCTGATTCTGAATACAGATGGGCAGAAAAAATCTTCTTTTCTAGTATTACAATTGCAACAAGCTCTAATCGAGAGAGGTAGCAAGAAATATTAGAAGTTAAAATTAGTTGAGCCAGAGTGCTTTCTGAGAAGAACTTTCATTCCTTGTAAATAAGCAAGTAGAAAATCACTTCTAAACTTGTCCAGAAATTACTTGCTGAAAGAATTACAGATCACAGAAAACTCACCTTGCTTCTCTGACATTTCTATCCAAACTCTCTTATAGCCTAACATAGTCTGTGGTTTCTTCTCTTACTATGGCTTGCAGAGTCTTTTGACAGTATCTCAAATAAAAAAAAAATCATACTAGGGCCGATCAGAGGGAGATAAGGTAGGATTGAATCATCTGGAGTCACAATTTAGCAATTCTTTTAATCCTGGAAGAACAAGATGAAGTTGAACTGAAGGAAAGATTGGTGTGTCCTGCTGCCTCAAGAAGACCTGACAGATTTCAGAGAGCACTGGTATCCTCACTTTGATCATGTTCCTTTGTCATGGATTATTTTTGAGAGTGGAAGGATACACTCAGAAGAGCACCAAACTCCTTGTAATTGTTCTGGAGTATTCATATTTTAAATGCTCCATATTAGAGGCACATTACAAGACCCCAGGGTGTGCATTACTGGGCAATTAAAGCGGTTCTTGGAAGGCTAACATTGTGAAGCTTCAGCCTTTTCTCTGCAGTGTGTCCAGGGCAGTCTGTGATGGCCAAGGCACACACACCCTGCTGTGCCGCACTACTTAATTAGTGCCGGGCTTCACTGCTGAGCCACGGGCTGTGCCGGCGCTGCGCGCAAGGCAGCCTGCGGGGGACGCGGAGCAGGGCTAAGTGAGACAGTGAAGCCTTCTCTGCATCCGATGGCTTCCTACAAAACGGCTTGTGACCATCCCAGTGATGCTGGCAGAGAGGGAGAACATGGGATGAGAAGAGGCAGCTTTGGGGTCTTTGGTGAAAGCCCCCATGGAACCAAAAATATCCCACCTGCAGATTGGTGCTGCAGAGGCATAAAGAGCTCTGAATGCGGCTTCGGTTCAAATAGGAGACAGTCTTATGTTTCTGTGCATAGGATGAAACACAGCTGAATTCACAGTGGAGCAAAAGAAGTGGGGGAGGGAAAGACTTGTTTGCACAAAGTTCAAAATGGAAAGCAAGCTTTGTAATGTGGTGAGGAAAAACAGCCAAGGGATTTGGGGGAGAAGGAAGGGAAATAGAAAGTCTGATAGTTAGAGCCTAATCCGATTTAGGGAAGGGCTTCAGTTCGTGCTCTGTCATGGACCTCTCATCAAGAGTTTGGACAAATGGCATTTCTCTCTGTGCTCTGTTTCCTGCCTGAAGTGTGAAGATAGGAGCTTTGCCGTGCCACCTGGGGCACAGTGAGGACAGCTGGAAGGAGGAGTGAAGGGCTCAGACTCTCTAATAAACAGGGGCCAAGTAAGTGCTTCAGCGAGCTGTAGCACAGTATTGGCTTCATTCTCCTGCTTGAAGCAGAAGTGACATGTACCCTGCTGACAGTGGCTGTACGTGAAGGGAAATAGGCAAAGGCAACAAGAATTTTATTTCAGCTGCACAGGCTTTGGTGGTCGTGTTTGAATTTGCGACAGCAGATGTAATTGGGAAGATCAGAGCTGCAGTTGCTACATAAAAGCCACAGCATAATTTCTCCTAGGAAGTAGGGTGGGAGCAGTAGAAGCTACTGCTCTCAAAATCTCCTGCAACACGTAAAACCCTCAGAACAACAGCTGACATTGTCAGGAGCAGCAGCCTCAGCTTCCTCGCTAGCTGGCCTGGGGCTCTGGCACTCCCTGCCAAGACAGCAGAATGCCTTCAAACCCTGCCATATTCAGGGGCCACAAGCAACATTCAAACTTGTTCCTATCGTGAAAATTGCATTTTCTTCTCCCTATGTTTTGGAAAAGGAGGGAGAAGAAGGGTCATCATGTACTATGTTAGTGTATAAGCACAAGTATGACAGATAAATTAGATTGATTAGATTGATAGACCTAGAAGGTGCATGAAGAGGGATTATCTGTTTCCCCAAAGCTTCCAAATAGGTGAGAGGTCGAAATGGAGATGCCTTACATATCTCAAAACACAATCCCAGCCCTCTCTGAGAAGAATTGACTCTCTATCTGCTGTTAATCTGTGTAGGTCCATCAATTTCACTGAGGCTATACTGACATCATCCCTGCAGACATGGGCAAAAAAGTGTCACTTTGTTCCAGGTTAGCCTGCTCACTACAAACACGAGAGAAAGCCCAATCCTGCCCATTTCTCTCACTGCATTTCTTGGCTGCACTTTAAAAAGACACACAATTCACAGCATCAGTTTTACTATCTGAAGGGCTTAGAGAGGAGCTAGGATTTTTTTTGTTGTTTTAAATCAGTGACCCATGATGACACCATATGGTTTTATTTCATTTAATTTGAGCAGAGCATTAACGTTCAGCTTCTAGCAGATCTCTACCCATTCCAGTTCTGCTGTGCTATATGGTACCAGTGCAGACATAAGGAAGAGGGGTGGAAAGAAAGAAAGGTGAAGACGTCTGCCTTCTGAGAGTAGGTGTGCCAGGCAGGAGGCTGGCCTGCCACCTCATTCTGCAGAGTGTTAACATACAACTTCATGCCCCTGGTACTGGTGACTGACAGTGGTCAGCCCCATGTGTATACATTGCCTAGCCTGACCTCCGAGAATGAATTGCTGCATGAGGCTATAAGAACCATTTTCCCACCTGGGAAATAGGTGTAGTTGAATAGTTGCTGTGTTATGCAAAGCTGTGGCTACAGAGCCATCAGGACCCAGGCTGGCTGGCTTAGAGCTGGCTAAAATATGAGCTATGAGCTGCTCTCAAGCAGTGACTGTAGCATAGAAATGTCCTCAAGCATTTCTACTTTTCTCAGGTGTTTCTACTTTTATTACACTCAGTTCACGTCTGGAAGGCTTTCTTCCAGCAATTCATTGAAATCCAAACATCTAGAAGATATCATACAGTTAACAAAATATTGGAAGCAAACTTGATCCTGGGTTTTTGACATCTTGGTTTTAAGGTGAATTAAGGAAATCTAAAATGACAAAAAGAGTTCTACTGGTCTTGGACGTAGAAACACAGGCCTGGGAGGAACTACCTCGGTCATCAGTTCCAAATTTTAATACCATAGGCAACAGAGCAGACATTCAGCTCAGAGCATCCATCAAAGTATCCATCAAAGCAGCTACAGATCTACCTTTCCCCCTCAACAAATTTATAATCTCTGCAACAGAAGACCAAAAGCTACAAAACAAACAAGCCACAGGAAGAGAACAGGAGAAAAACATTGCCAGTTGCTGAAGTCCCTTTCACTAGCAAGACATTTCTGCCATGAAAAGGCCCAGAAATTTTTGAGCTCTTAGGAATGAATTGTTTTCTGATTACACCTACACTGCAGTGATGTGTAGTTCAGAGTGTCAGCTCTGCAGTTCAGGGTGTCATCTTCTGTTACCTCTAGACTGGTTGGTTTGGGTCCTGCCAGCAGTGTTGCTGCAGCAGCATGGAGCTGGCATGGGGCACAGGCCCACAAGCTGCCAGCACACAGTGACTGCCATGCAGCGTGGGCTGGAGCTGCCAGAGCAGCGGCTATACCAGCAGGTGAGTTAAGAAGACCTACAGAAACACATGGGCTTGCCAAGGTTAAGTATCTTAATCTGGAGTATGGGAACTTTTAATTGAAAGCTTTGCTTTGAGCCCATTTCCAGTTATTAAAATTCAAGAGTCTGTGCTGAATTCCTTGTGGACATTCATTTTGATTAACAGAAGACATGTGTGTACTAGGAAGGGAGTCTTGAACTGGGAGGAATCAGATAAATGTAGATAACATTCTCAGCCCTGTTCCAAGTTATGCCATACCTGGTATTTTGTGTAAAGCCTCAGATCTTGAAGATAAACAATTAGTTCAGCTTTCATTTAATACCAAGGTATTTCTGGCCTTCTTAACTGCAGGGACCAGGTGGAAGTGGGACCTGGCTGCCTCCCAAGGGGCCAGAACTGGAGGCAAGGGAAAAAAAAATTCTTATTTACAGCAATGGGAATTTTATGCCAGTCTCTTCATTTTGGAGGTTATTGACTGAAGACTTTTTAACTTTTGGTTTTGGCAGCATTGTGTATTAGCTGTGTATTATCTCTGCATCCTTCAGAGTGCTGCACTGCAGTACGTGCTTGCATGTGTTGGATAAGTAAATGATCCCCTTTATAGGGGTGTCATTTTGTGTGCCTCCCTTATGCTTGTCAGGACTGGGGAAAATTTTCACGGTGGACCCTTTACCATTACAAGATTTTTGCCAAAATTAAAAAAAAAAAAACAAAACAGTGCTGAGAATGTGTCTGTTTAATCTAATCTTATTTTTACCTTGGGTTTTAAAGAAATCAATGAAGTTGTAAGAAGAATGTAAGTCTTATTAGAACGGCAAAATTGTGGGTTTTCCCTTTAAAATTACCTTTTTCAGGTGAATTGGTGACTATGCTAAAAAATAAAAATAAGAATAATATGTTT
Source organism: Corvus brachyrhynchos (assembly GCF_000691975.1). NCBI lineage: Eukaryota > Metazoa > Chordata > Aves > Passeriformes > Corvidae > Corvus > Corvus brachyrhynchos. The sequence goes on from NW_008236478.1 coordinate 1,732,032, forward strand.
CTATTTTATTGAAAAAGCAGGTTCCAACTGCACTGAAATGTAGCTGTAGAATTTTAATAAAGTTCTGATTCAAAACCACATTGAAAATACTCCATTTTCAATTGAATCAAATCAAATATTCAAGAACCTGAATCTTTCCCTTCCTGTTCTAGTCCTTGTTGCTCTTAGTATAATTTTTTCCTTGCTTTATTGTGCCGCCCAAAGCAGTTAAGCACAGGTGAGCACTTCAGGGTGTGGGTGCTACATGGCTCCCAGCATCAAGTTGGTGCCTGTCTCTGTAGAAGTCTCTTGTCTAGTTTTCATATTTATAGGACAAAGCCAGTTTTATATAGTGAAAAGATAATTCTGTAACCAGTCTGTTTGGCTCGTGTAAGTCACTGTCAGGCCTAGTGTTTAGAGATACAAGCTGTATGTTTATGTGTCCATATTGTGTTGGCAAATGCATTAGCATTTCTTTCTTAGTACGTTTCAATTCACCACACAGCCAGCATACTTTTTTATCTTCGCCTGTGGGTCCGCGTTTATGACTGTGGCTACATGGAGTTAGACATTTGGGTCACATATTCTATATGCAGGCCGCATGAAGAATTAATAAATATTTGTTCAAGTATTTCAGGTTTTAACAGAGTTTTGTAGGAAAATATTCAGATGTGTGGCTTGTAACCATCTTCAGCTATCTATATGGATGTTTTTGTACAGCACTTAGTACAAATAATAAGTCACAATCACCTAGCAGTAGTCTTTAACAAGGCTATAATATCTATGATGTAAGAGCTAACGTATCTGAATACTGATACATAATTAATGTGGAAACTTGCTGTGTTATAAGGCCCATACCAGTGTGTACATTTGCATAGTTGTGTAAGTTTGTGAATGCAGATCTGCTCTATTTTTAAAAAACATATCTGGCTTCCATCAGATTAACTGCAGAACTGTGGGTTTCTGTGAGCCTTCCATCCTTTTCTGTTACCGTTGCAGTGGCTGGTAGAGTACCCTAGCCTCTGGGTACCCTTTTCCTGGCTCCTGGATAGATACAGTCTCTGTCCATAGGAGTTAGCAGTTTAAGGGTTTATCTACATAAGGCTCTGCAAAATAATTTGAATTAACTGAATGTGTGAAATTAAAGTAGTCTAGTTAAACTGCATTACACCTCTGACTCCCTTGTTTAGAATTAAGGCAGCTTTAATTTAGTTTAGCTTAATTCACTTTGGAAATGAAGTGAACTAAATTCAATTTAGGACACTCGAATTTTGAATGAGCACCTGAACAATGTTTTAATGCTTTTAACCAATGTAGTTGCATAGTTAATTCAGATTAATTTTCCTGTTTGCCCCTGTGTAAACAAGCCTGTTTCCTATTCCCTCTCAATGAAACCATCTCAGCTGAGACTCCTTCAATAACTCCGAATTGACAACCAACCTCCCAAGAGGAGCAGTTTAAATGATCCTCCCACACGCACAAGTGTTTCCTTATCCCTACATCCCCATGCAGGCAACTTTTCTCCCAGTGAGCTTTAGTGATCTCTAAGACTGATTTGTCTAGAGCTTGACTTGCTGAACCAGGCACTAGCTGGGGTAAACACAGAAGAGATGCAGCAATTGTTTAACACTATCTGAAGACCTGAGTTATAAATATTAAATTATTCAAATTTTGCAGTTTAGGATTTTGCAGTGGAATACTGTATTGCAAATTATGGTGTATTATTTCTGCAAATCATGATATTCTAGAGAATTTTAGTGATTTTATTCAGTTCCATTATTTCAAAACATGGTCCCCTTAATCTGAATCAAGTACTTGTTCACCTAATGAATCAGAATGCCTCCAGCTGTAAATCAACATGTATTTCATTTTTTTAATCTAACTTAAGTTCAACAAGATCAGATGCAATCAGGATTCATAGGCAGAGGAATAGAGAAGGACATAGGCAGTGGTATTTAAAAAACTATACTCCCTTTACATTTTTTCTAGAATTTATTGTAGCCTGAGAAGACAGGAGGTAGCATAAGGTGAGCCAAAGGTTCTATCATGTCATTTTTAAAAGGCCGTTGCAAAATCAATCATGAACAAAATAATCTTAGAAGCAAGACAGAAGCATATTTTAATGCAAGAATATTAATATTTTTAAAGCATCGTTATGGAAATTTCATCTTTTTCATTACCTTCCTTAATTTTAAAACACGCTGTGTATTTGGTCAAAAGATACCTTACAAAAGAAATGCTGTCAAATATCTTTATCACAGTGCAAAAAAGCCCTTGAAAAATTGCCTTTTGGAAAATCTCATCTCAGAAAACAGCTGCCCTAAGATTTTGCTAAAAAGTCAACCAGACAAACAAAAAACCCAAAGAAACCAGAGAAAGCCACTTAAATGTCCCAAGCCATGCAGTACTGTTTGATTAGATGGTTAGGCTATACTCTTTTGTGCTGGTTTTTATGGAGTTATTGCTTGTGAATAATGTTTTTGATGGCTACAGCAGTCTCAGATATTTGACTGATAGAAAATTAGCATGGTTTCACTGAAACAGCCACAGTAAAAGGCAATAAGGAGACAGTCCTATATATTAATATGCTTGTGCAGAATGCACTTATGTGTATGTGGGCATCCATTTATGTGCAGCTAGCTAAGAGGATACCACTATAAGTAAAATCTAGGCTTGCAGAAGCAGTGACTTTCAGTGTGGCTGTGCTGCTGTACGGGGCTGTACTGATGGATCTGTGTGTGTGTGTGTGTGTGCTTGTGCGTTTGTACAAGCAGGCCATTGCAGGTCTGTCTGTCTGCAGGTGTGCTCCTGCTTCTGTGTGTGATCTGGCTGCACTGCTTTCTGAATATCAATGACCTTAGTAAAAGCATGTATGTATTTGTATCTGTGTATGCATCTATCTGCATATGGATGGGCTTGCACGGTGTTTATAGATCCATTTCTTTGTGTGGTTTGTGTGTCCCTCCTGTGAGATGGATGCCTTCTTGAGGCCTGATCTTGGTCACTGTGAGTGCTTTCGTTCCTGTAAAAGGCAGCCTCATTCAGTGGCAAAAACACAAACTGGGCACCAAGAGACCTGGATCCCCATTGATGGGCTCTGTGAGTGAGCAGAATCTTTTAAATCACTCTGTGCCTCGGTTTCCCCTTCCAGCTTTTTATTTGACCGAGACTGTGGACACACACTCCCTGCTACTATATAGGCATAACGCAATGCCCTATGTGAATGGCTCTATCTAGTTCAGCCAAGATACTGAGTCCTGAGAGGACCTTCTGATGCTGTGCCACTGCCTCACAGTAACACTCATCCGTGCATGTACCTGCCTTTGTGTGTTCGTGTTTGGGGTGTCCATCTGTGTACTTTGTGGCTAGCTATTTGTAGTTTTTATCTCCCCCGTGTACAAACAGAGCAGGGAAAGATGGAAAGGAAGGAGTTATTAAATGCCAAGCGGATATGCAATAAATCCCATTGATTTTACAAACTCCAGCTTGTCTTCAGCCTCTTTCTGTTCTTTATCCTGGGGGCATTGCAACAAAACCCTGTTTTAAATACCTTTTCTTTGCCTTCCTCCTTCCCCCTCCTCTCACTCCCAAAAAAGTGTCAATATTTTATTTGGATTTTTAACTTCGCTCCATAACAGTTGTTTGACCTCCTGACTCATGTGAGTCACATAAATTCTGGGACTTTATTCAGGAGCCATGTTCCTTCTATTGAATAAGCAATTTGGGAGGGTGAATTAATGACTTGTGCTGTTGCTGGAAAGTCCCTGAAGAAATATTAAAATTGCTTGCAGACTGAATCAATACTCACTGAACACCCGGCATGAGGACCTGGGCTTTTTAATGGCTACAAGCAGCGGCACTGGGTAGAGGAAGGGGAATTCCTGTACACATAACGCACGCAGGCACACACAACCAACAGCAGCCTTCCCCCAGCCTTGCTGGCTGTTTCAATAACAGCATATTCTTGTGCACGCAACCTGCTATGAGCTGATGCCTGCCGTGCCAGGGAAAGGACTTACAGTCTGGTTCCCCCATCTCCCTCCCAAGAAGATCATGCAGGATTTGCAAAAGCTGGCTGTTTGGGCTGTGTGTTAAGCGCTTGGGTTAGCATGGTCTGGCACAATCTGCAAGGCATGAGGAAGGTTGATTATTTGTGGCATTATGAGCATGTTCTATGTGTCACTTTGCTTTTTTCCTCTCTAAAGAGGAAAGACAGTAGTGCTGTGTTAGGTTTGGTGTGCTGTTGTGGTTTGGGAATAGGATTTGGCTGTTTTGCAGAGGCACATCTGTGAGATGGTTCTGTGGCTTTGGGTGCTGAACAGTATTTTCATCTGTCCACGGTGTGAATTTCTTTTGTTTGTGATTTTCTGTAGGATTTCCTTTCTTATATTGGCTTGTGTTTTGGTGAGGCTTGAATGTCGTGCACCCCTGCTTGTGTTAAGAGTGCCTGCATGATACTTTTGGCCACTGAGCAGGTGTCACTTCACTAGATCAGTCTATTTCAAGGCTGTGGGTGCAATCCTGAACGGTTCTGAGTGCCCTGGGAGTCCACCAGCCTCACTAGGACACGAATGTGCTCGGTTGTGCTGCTCAACAAGGCTGTTACTATTTGCTGCTCACTAGGCTGACAACTGCCAGATTTTGTCCATACCCTCAGACCCCTCTGGCAAGGGTGGGTTTTGTTACCAGAGTTTTCAAGCCTCCTTTGAGAATGTGGCCCCATGTTTTGGTGTTTTGCCCTGTGGTCGTGAATGGCTGTTTTGTATTCGCTTGTTGGGCGGCTGTTATTGTGTATTAACACCAGGGTGGGTGTGCTTTGTATGACCGCATGTCTGTCTCATTGATTCCATCAGTATTATTTTGTAATCGTGTGATTGAGTTAGTGTGCATTTCAGGGCTCCTGTGTATTGAATAATGATGTCAGGGATTGGGTTGTTTGACTGGGTAATGGCCTCTTTTCAGTGTTGTAAGTGAATGTGTCCTTCTCCTGTTTCCCTGTCTCGGCTGGGGCAGGATCATTTACACTAGGTGATTCCTTAAGATGCTCACATGCGTTAAAGAATATCCCTTTGGCTCCCAAGCTGTCCCTGCCAGCGGGGCATGCCGAAGGTACGTCTCTCACGTGTGTGTATGACACATGGGGTGGCATGTCTGGCTGGTTCTCAGCTGCATGCTTCGAGGTGTGTGTGTCTTCTGGGGTTTTGCTAAGACCTTTCAGTTACGTTTTTGGATAAGTTTCTTCACAATTACGAGCAAGACTATACTATGCAGTTTCAAATAGATTTGACTGAGTCAGTGAAAGGATCTATAAATTACTACATGTCTTCAGTGAAGCACACGCTTGCCTTTGCAAGGGTCTTCTTGTATGACTTTCTACATTAATGCATAGAAGGGCATCTGTGTCAGTTAACAGATGCCTCTGATCTGTGTGTGACTGACTAGCAATGTTCCCAAGTCTGAACTGACCTGGGTCTCTCAAATATGTAAGAAAGAATGAGATTCTGTGTCAGCAGCATTTAGCAGTAAATATATGTGTTAAATTTTAAACGTACAATGAATCTCTGGGTTTGTGCAATGGCTTCTGACTTGTGCGGATATTGTGCAATAATGCTTTAAGACAGTGTGGCCACATTTGGTCCCTTGGAAATGAACAAGAGAGTTCAGTTATTTTTCAGCTGATGACTATGTGTCATTGCTGCATGAATTTATTTGCTCTGCGCAGGCAATGTGTTTGGCACTGGGCCTGTTCTGTCCTTCCCCAGCTATTAGGATTTAGCCCAGTAGCAATCACATCCAGACAAAGTCTAAGAAAAAGGCTGTGAAAGATCAGAAAACTTCCAGAGAGAGTTGTCAGTTGTACCCTCTCATCAAAATATCTCATCAGGGAAAGATCTATGACCTGTCTCAGTCAGGCCATCTATATGGATGGCCAGTGAATTTAGTTTATATTTTTCAGTGAGGTTGCTAACAGGTAACTCCTTACTCATCCTTGCATTAGCTCAAGCCTTGTTACTTCCCTTGCTCCCTTGTTTGTGCTCTCACACTGTTTTCCCCACTTTCTCCTCTGTATTCTGGCCTGAATTTGACCTTGAACAGATTACATGATCTTTAGCCCACCTAGTGCTTTACCACCTCTCACCCCTCACACTGGGGTAGCAGCATCAGGGTAGTAGGGAGAAGGGGAAAAAATGAGGGAGT
>NW_008236478.1:1738470-1749949 GCF_000691975.1 Corvus brachyrhynchos
GGGAAAGAGGGAGAGAGACCTGTTTGAAAAATAATTGGAGGCTGTTAAACAGAGGAGCCCAGCATATCACTCTAGTAATGGAAATAAATTCCATTGTATTTGCATTTTAATTTTCCACATAAACAAAGGCCCGGAGTGAGCTGGCTTCGCCAGAATCACCGGCCAGAATTTAATTAGAAATGAAAAGTTTATAGGGTCCTCTTTAATGCGATTAATGCACAGTTAACATTTATCACATACATATGCTGGAATCGCCTTTTTTAAGCAACCACCGGCCATGAAATGAATTTCTTTTCAACTTTTTTAGCATGCGTGAGGAAGGCTGTCTCTGGTGAGGCGGTCCAGTGAGCACACTCCTGACAGCTTGGTAAACTGCAGCCCACAGAGGCTTAGTAGCCCCCATCCTCACTGAGGAAAGTTCAAGGTGGCTTAGAGGGAAGCATGGTCTAGTGGTTAAAGCCTGAGGTTGGGAGTCAGGGGATCTGGGTTGTATTCCCAACTCTGCCACATGCTTACTGCATGACTGACTTGCTCTCAGCGTCTGTTTCTCTGGGTGTTAAAAATAAAAGAGAAATCAGCTGGAAGAAGATATCTCAGCCCCAGACCCCTCCGTGTCTCAGTCTCTCCAGCAACTTGCCCAGCCTTGTTGTATGGGATCTGGATTGGATCCTGTACTGTGCTGACCTCTCAGCTCATCTCCCTGTGCCAGCTGCAGGGACAGGGGAACATCCACAGAGCTTGCCTGATGTGAGAGTCTGGGCCTCCTGGAGGGACTTCTTTACAGTGCCCCAGCTGCCTGCACATTCATATGTGTCTCCCATGGGCATGGGTTCCTATGGATCTCACATTGCTTCTGTGAGATACGCATCTTCCTGCCAAGGAGCACAAATCAGGAGTGGAACAAACTCTGCCTTTGCAGTGCAGGAGCCCTGGCAGACCTGCCATGAACACCTGTATTCACTGCTGAGACAGCTTCATGTTTCTTAAGGGGATCCTCACATGCTGGTTTGGTCCCAAACACCGCTAAGAACAGCTTGTGAGAAACTGGGTCTGCCAAGCCTGAACTTCAGATACTAACATAAACCTACTCAGGAGCAACTGCCAGCCCTCCTTGTGGATGGGGTAATTATGCCTCAGTCATCCTCGGGGCCCTGAGAGGTTGCCCTGTGAGTACTTATAAAAAGCTTGAGCTTGTCTGCACATGGATGCTAGGGAAAGCAAGTCTAAATAAAGAAAAATTATCAATATCCTTTCCTCGCTGAGCGCAACGACGAGATAAAAGGCCAAAGGTGAACATCTCCCCTGTGAATATGTGCCCCTGCCAGAGCCAGGAGGGTATCAGACTTGTCACCTCCCTGCCTCCTCATGAGTCCCAGAGGAGACCGTGGTCCCTTCCTTATACCCCCTTCCCTGCTCTGGCTGTGTGACAGATAGGCTACAGCCCCCATCTACTCCTGCACTTCCTTCCCAGTCTTGCAGACAAGCAGAGTAAATAAACCAGGCCCATGGACACAGAGTGTTAGCATGTTAGGGACACAGCAGGGGAAGGAGGAACATGAAACCTCTATTGATCCCTTGAGGAATGATGTCCCTTCCTTATCTTATCAGATTCGCTTCACTCTTCAATTATAGTCTGTTGAAATTGGCCTCTTAACCCAAACAAGATAACCTGGGTAATGAGGAGAAGAGTGCAAGGGGAGGGGAGACGAGAGAAGGGCAGAGTCCAGTGCATTAAACTATAGATATAACTAGAAATATCTCCTTTAGTGTAATCTCTTCTGCCCCCACTATCCTCTTCTTGCATCATATGTCAGGTGAACTACTGTACATCCACTCCCTGACAAATGTATCATGCCGTATACACCTCTCATTCCCCCGGCTGCACTCGGTACGCACAACAGGCACTTGTCCCTACATTTGTACATGACATGTATTTGCCCTGCCATACACCTTTAGTGTTTAGACATGTCAGCAGATGCCCCTTTGTCACGCACACGCTTGCACACGTGTTTGTGTTACTGATGCTGCCCATCTCACCAGCTGAGGAATCAGCACATTGGTGGTATGGCTGCCAAAGCACCTTATCTCCAGGTCTGTCCAAAAGAACTGCTGACAAAGATATGAGCAGTGCTAGGAGTCCCCCCTGCATCTGCTTATAGCCATAGTTCATCAGTGTGTTTACAAGACTATCTGGCCATCAGGAAGCAGTCACACAGAATCCTGTGCAGAGTCCCGCATATTGCCATGCCTTTGCTCACCACTGTGATTCCCTGCATGTAACTGCAGAGTTGTGCTGTTGTTTCCATGGATAAGACTATTCTTAGTTCTTACGCAGACCAGTAATACCTACTTTCTTTAAGTCTATACTCCCAGCTGGACATGTTGCCCTAGTGATATGCCCATGCTCCTCCTTCTACACATGTCATGGGGTATAGGGCATGTCTCGCCCAAATATCCATTACAGCGAAGATTGTCTGATGGAACAATAGAGACTCAGCGGTTTATCTGCACAAATGCACCCAGGTTTCCATGCTCAGATTACTTCACCGTGCACAGAGTGATCCTGGAGCACATTCAAGTGGTGCAGAAGGTGCTTTCATTTTGGAAAGGTGGTGCTCTGAACAGTGCTAAGGCTTCATTTACAGGGCTGGCATCCTCCTCGTGCCGGCTTCAAAAGACTCTATTCCCCAGGATCACTTTATCCCTTGTCCTTCACTGTGCCAGGGGCATTTCCTTGTATACACACCCACCTGAAATGGGCCACACTCCCTTCCATTTCACGCCTTCCTGTGCCACCAATTCTCCCAGTTTTGTCTGTGGGGTATGAAGAGCCATAGGCATGTGTTTTTCTTTTAATATTTGCAGGTCACAAAAACTCGTGTAAACTGCAAAGGGGGTTTAGAATCATGGCACTCATCTTTCTACAAACTTATTTGTGCTTTTTCATGTGCAAGCATACAGACTCACCCATGCAGTTCCTCCCTGTTCTCCAGCCTGCGCACCTCACAAGAATCTGCACGCAGCCAGACCCACTTACTCTGTCCCCATCCTGGCTGCCTTCATACTCACAGACCCTAAACTCAGGCACACATGTAGCCTGAAATTGTTAAAGCCACATAAGGGAGTTGGTTGTTAACACTGACTGACTTGGCATCTTGTTTGGCACAGTGGCCCAAACTGCCTTCTGGAAAGCCACAGCAGCTCTGATTTTGACTGTATACAATGCAAATCTGCTTTAGTCTTTCACTCCATCCTTATCTCTTGCCTTTTCCTTACCCAACCCCACCCAACTGTGCTCTCTTCCTATTCTGGAAACTTCATGTTGTGGCTCGTCTCTCAGAGTCAGCACTACAAACATTGTCCCTTTTAAACTCTAAATTTGCTATTTATTCCATAGGGAAAGGAAATTTGTGACACTGCACATTTTCCACTCTGCCTCAGCTTGCACTGCCTTGGCACATTTGTACGTAGTGTATCCCTGAAATACACTTCCCCTATGCACTTGGTTTGCAAACATGATATCCTTTTCTCCAGAAATAATATTCCTTCCTTTTCTCTTCTCTTATACATCTCCTCCCTTCACATTGATTTTATTAATGTGTTTTTTGTGTATGTGTAATTTTTGTACAATGTTGAATTTTTCAAGTTCAAAAGTCTGCATTTAAAAGAAGTGGCCTAAATTTAGGCAAATATTAACAGCAGGCACTATTACCTAGCTACATCGTGCTGTGGACTTTCTTTTTAGAGACAGATGACCAAAACTTGTTCTTAAAAGAATTTTTAGAGAAACATGGGTATATTGAAAGGCAGTAATCCCTTTAAGAAGAGCCCAAATCTTAGTGCTCAAAGAATCTAGTGCAATTTTAAAGTGAGAGCTTGAAAGTGGGCAGTGGGGTAATGAGGTTGCTGCTGTATTTTGGCCTGGTTTGAAACAAATGAGGATTGGTTTTGGGAATCAAAGGGCTGGGATATTAATCCTTCCTGACCAATGAAATGAGTACTCTTTTTGTTGCCAGAACTGTGCAAACTACCCTGGAACTAGAGGTGGTACAGGGCATCCTGTCTGACAGATACATGAGGGTTTCTTTTGTGACTTTATTGTCTGGTTACAGTCTCTGCTTTTCCTTGTGTAAATTAGCAAACAGACCCAGTCTGCCTTGCAAAACACAGCTACCACCCTGCTCAAATGAAATACAGTGATGGGCATTTTGAGCAGAGCTGATAACTAATCCTGAAACAATTTGTCTCCCAAGCAGAGATGGATATTCAACCCTTATGCCTTAGACCCATAAAAAGAGGGAAGGATTCTTACCTTGGAAGGAGGAGAATCTGTCAAAAATGGAACTTAACATAGGAATAGTAAATTTGTCCCCAGGAGAGAACAATTATTAGAGGCAAACTCCATCATACCTGTGTATGTATGCATGTGTGCATGTGTTGGGGGAGTTGCTGGAAGCCTGGGGAGCAATACGCTGTGCAGGTTTTAGAAATGCTACAGGAACTGCAGAGCTAGGGGATGACAAAAGCAAGAAATGTCCTATTTCTGTTTCTCATAGAGACAGAGACAAGCCACCAGAATCTCCCTTCCCGAATTAACAGTGAGGTTTGGTTAAATGTTTCATATATAGCGTTTTCTGGGAAGTGTATCTGTGGACTCACACTCTGTTAGCTCAGGCTTTTGGCGCATCACTCTTCCTCCTCTCTGTCAAAACTAGTACATGCATAAATCCCAAGCCAGACAAAGGACAAAGGAATATCCTTCCCTGACTGCATCCAACTCCTGCATGTGCTTCCTTTTGCGTACCAGCGTTTTGTGTCATCGTCTATGTGCCCGCTCAGAGACACGTGTTCTCTACCATATACCAATATGTAGTACCCAACCAGCAGGCACATTTCCCCAAAGGTACCTATCTGCCTTGCACTCAAAGTCCCTGTATAAATAAAGTCCTATACAAAAAAATGTGGTATAGTTCAGCTTTTTTTTCCCCACGCCCACCTCTGAACACATCAACCTTTCAAATTTGCCTGCTATATATTAATGTACCCTCTACACTCCTATACCATCACTCCTTCTCAATATCTATATGGATAGACATATTCTCTCCATATGTCTCAAACATTTCATGCATACATCCTGTCATTCTTCATACCCCAACCACAGTTATTCCTCTCCTATGGCTCCAGGATTGAACTATTGTGTTGTCCATTTCCTGGTGACAAGGGGTCTAGTTACAGGGTTATTGATTGGTTTTCATGCAGACAGATGGATCTGCCTTTGGTCTCCCCACCAAAATCCACCTCTGTATGGGCTGATTGTCACTGCTCCAGGGATAGGATTTCACCAGGAGACCACCCTCCATGCAAGCATCCTTCACCCAGGCCACGGATGGTAATAAATGGAGTCAGGCTGAGCCATAATAAAAGCAATTGAGTGGGTTACCTGTGCAGACATGAGATTTATACCTCCTCATATTTGATGTGATTGTTTTATTGAGTTCTCAGTGCAGTTAGGATGCCATTTATTTATTTATTTATATGCCTACTTATCATGGAAGAGGGGGGAGTCTCTTTCAGCCTAGCTGGTGTTCAGCCTCCGTCTTGTCAAATATGAGCCCAGACAGAAGGACTCTCCAGTTTTGCTCTGTTTTTTACCTAGACTTGGACTTGATGAGTGAGCCCTTCCCACATATCTCATTTCCTATGACAGACAAAGATGTTTGTTTCAGGACCCCTGAAACCTTGAGGACTGCCTGAATTATGAGCGTAGGAGAAGCTAAGGGGCTGGTGTAAACCAAGACGTGTATATACTGATTTTCTAAAAGCACCTCTTGAAAGAAGTTCCTATTTATGCTGTGCCTGTTTTGGGCAATGGTTTGCGACCTATGCACAGAGCCTCTTTATGCTATTGCAATAGAAATAGTAAGTACTGGCATTGCTTCTGACTCTGTGATCACATGTGAGCATTGAGAAATATTAGCAGGTGCAAATTGATTGGAAATGAATATTTCTAAGTGAGCCCTGAGGAGTTTGGAAACCAAGTGATTAGATTTGTGATTTTCAGCTGGGTAGGTAGCCATGTAAGTGCTGCTAAATCACCCCTCAGTTACTGGCACTAGAGAACGTTGGAGGCTAGTGCTGAGTATCATAGTGTCTAGTATTTCATCACAAGCCTAATGGTGATTTTTGTGGGTTTTTCAGCTCCTCTAGTCAAGTGGTAGCATGAGAATTTAGCAAAGTATGTTGCCAGTGCTTGTGGGGGCTTGAAAAGGGATCTGTCAGCTCTCAGAAGACTCAAAGGACTGCATTGTTAAGATGTTTTTAAAGTTGTTTAATAGGAGTCAGATATCCAAATCCCCTTTAAAATTTAGAGTAGAAAGGCGAAAACAAGTAAAAACAAACCTACATTGTATTACAAGTGCTCATGATTCTTATGCCAATTACACAGTTCAGGCTCTGCCTTGGCGTTTTTAAACAGTTGGGACTGATAAGTATGGCAATGCAGCTGTAGGCTCCAACAGATTAATTTGGATTACAGTGGAAAAAATCCTCATTCCTGTTAGTCTCAGTTTTAAAAATAATCATTTGGGAGAAGAACTCAAACCTTTCTGATGCTTTCATGAGTAGTAATCATTGTTAGAGTCACCTACACACAGATGGGATTTCCTAAGCCCCCAGTGAGATATGTGGATGTCAGACCAATGGCAAATGCTTTTAGAAGTCTCTAGCTTTCCATTTATAGAGACCAACACCAAAAGTGGGATCTGTAAATATTTTGCTGATTTTAAGTGGAGAGCCTAAATTCCATTTGAATTTCACCATGCCTTAAATAAGGACACTGGAATCTAAGTGAAGCTCAGCCTTGTTCAACTGTTTTGAAGTCATATACTGTTATTCAAGTAATACGAAAATCTTTTGGCTTTAGGGTTAGACATGGGAGTTTTTTGACATTTGATATGTGTCTGAAAACACGACTTTGTTTTGTACGCACCGTGTCATCATATCGTAAAAGGTCCAGCTGGCCTGCTAGACCATTATCTATCTCTTTAGCCAACACAAGATTATTTCTTATTGTATATTTGCTTGTTATTAATGCCACCTAGTTATATATATTCCAAGAAATCAGGAATTCCTATGGGATGCAATCCCACAGTTTAATGGACCTCCCTATCAGGGGATACCTTCTGCTACCATTTAAATGCTTCCTTTCTTATTTCCCTCCCTTCATTCCTGGCTATAGTGCTTTGTTTAAATGTGAATAATTCCTTTCCTGTTGGAAGGACTGTGCCCTTCAGATCACTATATTGTTCTCACCCCTTCGTCATTTCTTGGCCAAGCCACTTACATTTTCTCCTCTTTTCTCCCAAAGTCAAATTAGTTTTTTTCACATAATAGTGATTCTGGTAAATGAGGTTTAGCTTCATAAGACTCACTCACCCAGCGCAGAAGTGCAGCTACCTCTATGGCAGAATGCAACAATAATTCAGTGATTGCAAAATCCTGAAAATATTCAACTTCCAGCAAAAATCAAGCTTTTTGTACATCTATAAAAACAGGAAGGGCTGGGATTTTTAGGTGATAAAGGGGCCGATACGGTTCTGAACTTCGAGGTTCACAGAACAGGGAGTTCAAAACTTCCCAGGCACAACCAATTCTACTTGCTGACTGCCTCTGTTGAGCTAATATCTCTGCAATATGAAAATTAGAAAAAATGCAGCTAGCTTATTGTACTTCCCCCCATACAACCTTCCAATGGCCAGATACGATGAATAAGACAAAGAGAAATGCTGTGAGTATTCATTTACTCTTTCAGCTGTAGTAACATTGTCTGTAACCTCTGCTTTATGAGCCTGTCCTTTATTTGCAATGATAAAAAGAAGATAATACCAGGTTTGTGTCTGATGGAAAAGAGTCTGAATTTAAAGGAGTATATTCCCTGTAATGAAGCCCTGTGTGACCCGATTAGATTCTTTGCTCAGCTGAAAGCAACTGGCAGTAGAAGTCTTCTACCTTCAGAGCATGCCCTGGTGCAGGAAATTGCATAGGAACCTTAGACTCAGCATCAGCTGGGAGAGAGGATTCCTCCTAGAATCCTGAGTAGAATCTGTGCGTACTAGGAAGTGCCAGGTTACAAGTCCTGGTAATCTCCATTTAGTACTGTCAGACAAGTTTTCTTCTCCCCTCCCTTGCACCAAAACAATGTCAGACAGAGGCAAATCCAGTCTACATGACAAGTCGAATATTTGGTCTCTATGTTGAGGAAACTGACTTGTGGCTACTAAATACTAGCAGTGGTGATAGGTTTGTGTGACACACATGCATGCTTGCAGGGTTGAAGCTCAGCCAATTCACTCTGAGTTCACTGCAGACAATGCAGTTGTCGCTGCTTTTGATCTCTATGAACAAGCTGCCATTAGAGATACTCTGTACTCTTCCAGCTTCTCCCTAGACTCATTACCTGTCTTCCAAGAATTTCAGATTTGTTCAGGGAGAAAAACAAGAAGCGATTCACCAGTGACTTTGGCTGGGATGTCCTTTGGGGAATTCTCAAGTGCTGCCGGCTAGTGAGGGTGACTCAGAAAGCCCTGTTTGCGTAATACTGATTTCTTCCGCATATAACACAGCCCCTGCCCTAATGTGCCTGGGTTTTGCCAGACAATTGTTTGTCTTGAAATGTTGCACATACCTCAGTTGCATGAGCTAAAGCCTCAGCTGATGTAAAACAACCTAGCTCCAGTTTTGAACTTTTTCTCGTCATGTGTTGAGCTCTATAGACACTTTTAGTGAAAGATCATACTGAGTTTTACAAAGGTAACTAAAAGCTGTTATTTTCGTTTTACAGATGGCGAAACAGCCTCCTAAGGAGTCCGTGTGACCTGCCTAAGATCAATCAGAAAATTAATGTCAGAACTAGTAAGAGAAGTCTGATCTTCGAATACGCCATTCTTTGCTCTAAACTACAGGCCAGCCTGAAGCCACTGAAATTGGCCATATGCTCAGTAATATTTCAGTGTACAAGTATATTTCACTGGTCTTTATAACCCAAGTCAATGTATGCGGCTTTCCATATGTATTTTTAAAAGCACATCATTGTTGGAGACTTCAACTAGGCATCATTAGCGAATTGCTATATCGTGAAAATGGAAACACCTCCCTAAACCATGTGCTTAACACTAGAAATTAATGAGAAGATTGAAAAAGCATCCAGTAGTTTGACTGAGATAATATATCCACTAATTTCTATTTTCTGCCATGGGGCATTAGTTAGGTTTGCTCTCAGGAACTCAGGGTCCAAAGTGTATTCAGAAAGCTGACTGAACTCTGAAATGCTTTACCTTTGGCACGCCTTGGGTAAGGACTAACTGGAGTCCCTAGTACTGAACCTGGCCATCCAAGAACTGGGATAGAGGGACAAATCAAGGAGGAGGTTGTTTTGCTTTGCCTTTCTGGACCTCATTCATTAATCTAAGATAATTCATTAATTTAAGAGAAGCAGGAAATAGTGCTTAAATTACAATGTCCATTGCATAACTTGCATTACCGTGAATGTATGTCCATGATGTGCTCCATCCTGTTCCTACTAAAGTACACTGTCAAATTCAAAAGATTTTTCTGGGATGATTATCATCTCATGAAACCTATGTTCTTAGGCAAACTATATGTTCTGCTAAACAAAGGAAAAGTTCTCACTAATACCTGCCTCCAAGTTCATTTTTAGGAGACTGCCACAAGGAGCATCTAAATTTAGCAGTGTCTAAATTCAGTTGAAATACTCTAACCTGAAGTGACCAAAGATAACTGGTTTATAGATAGATGGAAAAGTTTGGGCTGGCAGAGTGCTCAAGAAGCAAGGTGCTCAAGCGATTTAAAGCATTAATTGCTTACCGAAGAATTAAGATCTTCTGTCATTTGCCTGCTCCTCAATTACGTGCGCTGTGTATATGTGTGTGAGTTTACACATATGCATGTATATATACACGATTGTATATATGTACGTGTGTATACCTACACATACACCATTGGTTTATGCTGCAGAATACTTAATGTATGAAGTGGGAACAGGAAAGCTCTTGGTGTAGAGATAACTGATCTCCATCCTGTCATTTCTGGTGCACTTTGCTTATTAACTCGTATACTCTCTAGACTTTTTCCCGTAATTAAAAGAAATCTACTGCATAGCAGAAGACTTTAGTACTTTCTTCTGAATCTTGACAGGGTAGTTAAGTCATGTTTTTCACTAGAGCTTTTATCTACCCTTTATCTGCATGAGTTTGGTATGAACAAGTTTCTGATAAAACTCAGAACTGAATAACATGTCGTCCCAAATGCGTCCTGCTATTCTCAGTGCAACAGTGACAGATCAGTGCAATGTAGGCACACAGAATTAATGTATTAAAAAAAAAAAAATTAAATTGTTTAAGGGAGACTTTTAAAATTGAATTGAAACTGTGTTGTTTTGTAGTCTCTCACCCAAAAGCCTTTACTAATGTTAAACTAATTCTCAGAAAGAAAATAAAATGTAATTAATACTTTGTCAGAAAATCTTATATTAACCAAAAGTAATTTTTTTCTATGTACAAGGACATGTCCATTTTGAAGCACAGTATTCATAGTCCATCTAGGGATATAGTTAACTTATATTTCTGTAAATGCCTTGCTAATTGCCTTAATATGTTAAAATACTCCTGGATGTAACTCTAACTGTTCTAGACAGTTAGACAGACTGGGCCAAACCAGATTTTGCTTTGAAAACTCCACATTTTGCAGAAGTAAGAAGAGAGATATTTATTGATGGCTAGGTTTTAAAACTGTCATCTCTCTGAAGCTGCTCAGAGACTGCGTATTAGATTAACTCCAATTTGTGATTGGTGATCAGAGACATGACAATGTACTCCAGGTAAGGAATTTGCTGTTACAAAGAACTGATCCAATTCTGTATGTGAATTTTTACAATGAGGGAGAGGAAAATATATATTTAAACTGTGAACTTAGTCCCTTCTTTGTGTTTTGTGAGTTCTGTGAGCTGGAGTCATGAAAGTCACTGGAGTGATGAAGTTCCCGCTACTCTCCACAGCACTGGGATTGGGCCCTAATATACTCAATATTTCCTATTTCATGGCAATTTTTTCCCAGTTCGCTGTCCTGTTCTTGTCTAGGACAGACTTGCAAATTCTGCAACCTGTGTTATGGGCTTATTTCCTCACAGATGGGAGTCTCAGGGAGCCTCATACAAAGATGAACAGTGGGAAGTTGGGTCTGAATTTCATAAAGGAATGGGGAAAGACTAAATCTTATGAAGCTAAAATGCTCTTGAGCCTTGGGGACTACACACTCAAATGCCATTGCAGTGGTGGGTCACAGCTGAGCCTCTTTAGTATAATAATACTTAGTAGCTACAAAACACTTGTCCTCAAAGTATTTTATAAGTACAATCTAACTGACATCTGTTTCCACGTCCTTCTGAGAAAAATCAGTTTTCATT
>NW_008236478.1:1750001-1751335 GCF_000691975.1 Corvus brachyrhynchos
GGAAACTGAGGCACAAAACTCCCAAAGTCATGCCGCAGACTGGTAGCATGGTGGGAGCCAAATCTGGTGCTCTGCTTTCTGCCGTGACATCACAACCCAGGCATGAGGCATTGAGTCCAGCAAGCATAAGACTGAGACTTCAGTGACTTTTGGATGCTGAGATCCCTTAAGCTAGCTGAAGTATAAATATATTTTGGGTCCACACATGCTATTCCTCCAAAGAGCCTGTGTCCAGTTTCTCTGGACTTCCATACCACCAGCTCAATTCCTTACAGGAATAGCTGTCTGTCCTTCCGGAGCTGCCTTTGTAAGGTGTCTGAATGTCAAACTGTTATTATTTCAATACCTGACTGAGAGAGTAACAGAGACCTGGAGGTTTTTTAGGAGGGTGTATAATTAGCCGATCAGTATTATGTTACCCTGTTCATAACTTAATAACCATTTTAATACAGATGGCACACACAGGGATAATTTCCTAGGGTAGCCTAGCAGTATATTACAGAGACAGTGTGTCTGAGGGAATCTTTCTTAGCCAAGGTACATTCCACTAGCTAATTCTACCTGCTGTTTTCAAGATGATTTGGGATAATTCCATATCATTTGCAAAATATTAAAACCCATTTATATAGGATGCCAGATTTAGAAATACACAGTCTGAGTTATTAGACGTATTTTGATAAATCTGCCATGAAAAGTGCAGGACAAAAAAATACCACTGTGTTTTCCTTGCTATTTATTTTTTGCTTCCCTTGCTATAAATACACCAGGTTTTGGTTTTATTTTTTTTAATCTGGCTAAATTTGTTATATATCAAAAGGGCCAATATACCGATTTGTGCATTTTGTCAATGTAGACACTACAAAAGCCTGCATGCTTATTTACACATACCCTATGTATGTTTATTTGACTGGGAAGAGCCACACACTTGGGATGGCATCCAAAATTTCACGTATTTTTACTCTGTTGGTGAGGTATTTCATGCCTATGTATGTACCTTTTGCAAGTATCTCTGTGTTACTCTGTTTCTAGAGGTTGTATTTCTGTGGGTATGGTCAGGGTATCTGTACATACATAACACTAAAAGAGTGTAATTACTTTTCCGTGTGCACAAGAGTGTTGTGTTGCCGAAGTGTGAAGGTCTTATGTACGCTGTGTTTGAAAGTGCAGACATGTGAACAGTCTGAGTGCTTTGACGTCTGTCAGTACTCGATTACATCTATTCCCTTTTCTCCTGCATCGATCCTGGTTTTTTGCCTGTCATATAGTTATTTTTCTCACCTCAAACCTGAGACCAAATCTGAGTCCCTCCAACAACAAAATTCGCACCCTAACAG
>NW_008236478.1:1751902-1752288 GCF_000691975.1 Corvus brachyrhynchos
GCCGTGGACTGGCGGGCTATGCCCACGGATTCCGCTGCTGGCAGGGGACTGGAGAAGGCTGGATCTACCCTGACCGAGGAATGATTAGGCCGTCCTCGCTGTTGGAAGGGGTTTTATAGGGCCGTAAAGATGCGACTGGACCGCGAGCTCCGGGGTTCCTCTTACCTGTTTATGGAGGAGACGCTGGGGACCGTGTCGTTGTCGCAGATGCCCTCGGCCAATAGCCTGTCCCGGATCTCCCAGGCGAACATTGTCGGGTTTTGTCTCTTGTACTCGGCGATTTTATCCACTACTTTGGGGGGGGCCACTTTGGGTTTGGAGCCTCCGATCACGCCGGGCTTGATGCTTCCCGTCTCGTAATACCTGCACAAAAGACGGTCAGTGAC
>NW_008236478.1:1753300-1757580 GCF_000691975.1 Corvus brachyrhynchos
GGCCCTGCTCAGCCGCGGGTCCCCACTGTGCGAAGGTGCTGGGGCCGCTCGGGGTCGTGGCGGGGAGAGCCCGGTGCCGCGGGAAGGGCGGAAGGTCATACTGGAGCGGGGAAGGGATGCAACGTTGCA
Source organism: Corvus brachyrhynchos (assembly GCF_000691975.1). Lineage (NCBI taxonomy): Eukaryota > Metazoa > Chordata > Aves > Passeriformes > Corvidae > Corvus > Corvus brachyrhynchos. The sequence goes on from NW_008236478.1 coordinate 1,753,430, forward strand.
GTCTCAGGGGAGGGGAAGGAGCTGCCTCTTTCCTTACCTGCCCAGGATCTTGCTGACACAACCGTGGCTGACCCGCAGCTGCCTGGAAATGTCACAGGGTCGCACCCCCTGGTGAGCCAGCTCCACTATCCTTTGTCTCACCACGTCAGGTAGGGGCCTGCCGTTCACAAACACCCCCCCGAGCTGGTTCACACCCCCGTGCCCTGCTGGGGAAAGAGAAATAAAAAAAAACACAACAACCCACGCACACCAGAAACACACCGTTAGTCGTGGATTCTTTACCACTCGTACTGCAAAATCTCCGGTCATTACAGATGGATGGAGGTGATGGCGGGGGGTCGAGAGTGGGGGACAGGACGTGGGGAAGCGAGAGAAGATAAAAAGGGGGAAGGAGAGAAAGAAGAAGGAAAAAAGAGGGAGAATAAGAAAATGAGAGAGATAACAAGAAAGAAAAGGATGAGGAAATATAAAGAGAGAAAGAAAAGAAAAAATGGAAGCAGAAAGAAAAAGAAAAAGAAAAAGAAAAAGAAAAAAGAAAGAAAGAAAGAAAGAAAGAAAGAAAGAAAGAAAGCTAGATAGATGGAAGAGAAAAAGAAAAAAGATGAAAGATGGAAAGATGGAAAGAGAAGGCAGAGTGAATTTTCCCGAACCGGGGGAAGACTGTCCTCCACCTTCCCGTACGCCACTTTCCCTCCCCGAGCCGCTCTCCTCCTGCGGTCCCGACCGGGATGACGGAGCGGTGGATTCTCAGGGCCATTGTGATGGGCCGAAGATGGAAACAGCGCCCGCGCCCGCTCCTCTCCCCAGAGCAGGGTAGCAATGCACTCCCAAACTCCAGAGCTCGACCTCTTAGAGGCTCCGGGCAGACTCTGCCGCAGACCCCCTTCTCTTTACTCCTGGGCTTTTTCTCTCATTTTCTTTCCAGGATTTTCTATCACGTTGTCAATTACAGTTCCTCGCGAACTCCGCCCTCCCTCACCCCGCGGCATGTCCCCCATGCAAGCAGTCCTATACCGTTATTTTGGGATGCGAGTTGAAAAGACTCACAGAGAAAAAGAGAAAGGGAAAGAAATGGAGTGAGAGAGAGAGAAAGAAAATATTTTGAGACCCGCGGCTGGTGCTCCTTTACAGGCGGACCCTCTCTCTCATTAGCTTTCGATCTTTACAGGAAAAATTTTCCAGGAAAAAAAAAATTAACAGACTCGTACGGTTCCGGGTTTTTGTTTCACCACAAAAACCTAATTCAGGGAGACTTTAAATTATCTGTTTTCATCTGTTCCCCCCTTTCCAGGCAAAAGCCCGCTCTCTCTCAGATAGGACTGCTAGGATCTCTTTTCCCCCCCGATCTGTCTTTCTCCATTTCTAGAAATAACTTGGGGAAAAAAAAAAATAACTATGCACCTGCTAAGCGTGGGCACGAGAAACGGAGTGACAGGGATAAAGGGAAATATCTCCTTTTGGGACGCGACTAGACAGTTCGTCGTGAATCCAACGTCTACGTTAGAGCCGAGAGCAGCTCGCCTTTGCCCGGGCATGGGGAGATGCCCACTCGCAGGCGGTACAGCTTCGCTGGCGCTGCTACCTGAGCGTCTCTGTCTCCGGAATATCCAGCTGATATAGCTGTGGAGTGCACTCTGTATTAAAGCTTTCTTTTCATACAACCCTAACCCTCTGTATTTTCCTCGCCAAGAGATCTTAGTTCGTTTTGCAGTTTGCTGAAAAATGATCTGTTTTTATTTTCGTTGAGGGTTTTTTTCTCTCCTGCTTCTGACACTGACTTATTGGCTCTGAACTTAGTGGAAACTCTCATTGCCCTGCGATCGATCCGAGTCCTTTCGCACAAATAGAGTTTTTCCCATCTCCCCCACCCCTTCAGTAACACCTTCACACATCCCCTCCCAGCCCCATCGGCCTGGGCGCCGGCTGGCTTTCTCGTCGTTCCCCGGTGAACCGGGGTTATTTTTTGCATTCTTTTGTTAGTATTTTTAAAAACATATTTAGGGTTTCAGAGGGGACGGGGGATATTTATCTTCCTCTACTAAAACCCGCGGGTATATATTGTTGTGTTCTTCCTTCATTTGTTCAGAACCCCTTCTGCACATGTTGCCTCTAAAGTTACAGGATAGCAATTTCTTCGGCAACTCCATGATAAATAATTCAAAGCACCTATTATAACTCGCATTACAAAGTATTAAAAGGCAGCAGATGCAAAAAGATTAAAAATTAATAATTCAACTTATTGCAGTCCGGGTATTTTTCACACGAGTTTGTTTTGCTCTGCCCCATGGTTTTCTAAGATTCTTTCTATCGGAGCAGTCAGATATTTACGTGTATTTTTCTGCTTGTAAGTGCCGGCATCTGTATCCGCACAGACCCAGTCGTGCCGCTGTCGTACCAATCGTGTGTTGCTGTCTGTCTGTCTGTGTGTCAGGAGCCTGCGCCCGCATCTGTTTTAATTGCTTAATAATATCCAGGTCTGTAGCTCCAGAAATACATTTTAGCCAACGAATCAAATGTTGGTGGGGTTTTTTTGTTTTGTTCTGGGTTTGGTTTTTTTGTTTTTTTTTTTTCTTTCCCCTAATCGGAAGCCAAAAATTGGTCAGGAATCTCTCTGGAGTTTTTAAAAAATCAGCGACAGTGAAATGCCTCTTTCGAGGCATTTTGGATCATACTGGAGCCAGAATTACTGACATCGCATCTGAAAACAGGTCGCACCGCTGAAAACTAAAAATAATGTCTAATGCACGGACTGTTTGCTGTTAAAGCTCTTCGGAAATTAAACCTCACATTTTAAGCAATGTATTCTGGAAATCAATTATTAGGAAACAAAAAGGCAGTTACCTACATCTGCGTTTGGGGATTTAGTAATGGGTTTATATTTCTGCCCCTTCCTTCTCAAGGCAAAATCGGGATTTTTTAAACTTCAAGCATTTACATTTTCTATCTTTTCGATGTGTGTTTTATGCAGCGGGCAGGGCGTGTCCTCAAAAGTTTCGGTGTCAAAAGTTACAAATTGCTCTTAATTATTCATTTCCTGACTCAACATACTCTCAATCTCGGCTTTCTATTTGTATTTTTTCTTCTTCAGTTTAAATATCGGAATTATTTTCTCTCCTGTGGTTAAATTAAAATCACTGGAAATTCCTGGTTACAGTCCCTGGTAAAGGGGGCTTTTCGCTTTCCTTCGTCCCCCTCTTAAGAAAGCCTTTTAAAATTGAAAATAAAGCACGAATGCCCTTTCCTCTGTGCCAGGAATGTACTTAAAATTCACACCGGGTATCTGGTAAATAAACCAGGAGGGATCGTGGCTTCTTGGGAGTCTCCAAAGCCACTTCGTCTCCCAACCATACAATTGTCCTATTTTTCCCGCAGTCCAACCTTTCGCCAAACCAAAACGACTCACGGAACAGCCACCGACTAACCCGCCATTAATTTGAAACTGGCGTCTTCCCTCCTGCCACTGAAATCCAAAGTCAAAGCAAACAGCATCGGACCGCGGGGAAATCTGGGGGGTTAAAGCCGCGGAGGGTTGCGGGGAGTCCCGGCCCGGCTGGGCACGGGCAGAGAAAGGGCCCGTCCCGGGGACTGACACGAGTCCGAATAAACTCCTGTTGTCTGAGGGACGATGGGGAAAGTGTTTTTGCGGAGTATAGAGCTGGTTCAGAGGGGCCTTTCTTTGGCACACACAGGACACGCAGCACAGGCACAGCCGCACACAGTCCCCTGCCCTCGGACTGGGGGTCCTGGCCCCCGCCCCAGTGCCGGCACGGAGCTCTGCTCCCCTCGGCTCCAGGGCTGCCCGGCATCCTCGCTCTGCTGGTCTGGCCGGCAGTATCCGTCCTGCCTTCTGAACGCCTCTCTAAGCCATTTATCGGCCAGGGTGGAAAGGTGGACCTGAAGGAGGATCAGGTGAGGAAGGATGGTTGGGGAAGGAAGAATGAAGGGATGAGAAAGGGACAGCAGCGGAAGGAGCCGGGCTCCAGTACTCACGGTGCATTGCTGAGAAGGGGTCTGCTTTGCAGAGCATATCCATGGGGAGGCAAAGGAATGGGAAGAAATCGGCTGAAGCCGCCGTGTCGCCTCTAAAACTCAACTTCAAGACTTAGGGGAGAAAAAAATTAAAAAAAAAAAAAAAAAAAGAAAAAAAAACA
>NW_008236478.1:1758211-1759499 GCF_000691975.1 Corvus brachyrhynchos
GAGCGCCCCGGGCCCTGCGTGTGCGGGGCGGCGGCGCCCCTGCCCGGCCCGCGGGAACGGACGTGAGCCCCGCTTTGTTGTCACTTGCGGCTCAGGATCCTTAACTCCCTTATTTAACACAAGCACACACGCCTTGCTAGTTTCATCTCCCTTCTCACGCTCCGCTTTTTTGTACCGGAGACTTTACTCGGGGTAAAGCGGCACAGGAGGGGGATTCGATACACATCAAGGCTCCCGTGGTGTGCGGCTTAGTGTGGGAGAAAGAAAGAAAGGAGGTGAGGGAGAGAGAAGAAGGAAAAGAAAAAGGAGAGAGACAGCCAGAGGAGAGAGAGATCAAGAGGGGAATGTATAACGAAGGAAAAAAAAAAGAAAAATAAATAGAAGCCAGACAGACCGAGAGAAAGAAAGAAAGAACGAGACAGAGAGAGAACGAAGGAGCAAGCGAGCTTCTTGCACCTCTTTAAACTGAGAGATAGGGCCCGTTTCAGTCATTGCAAAGTTTTCCCTCACACGCATTTGGGGAATATAACAGCAAATCCAATCTCACACTTTCCCCATCTCTGCTGCGTCTTTTTTTTTTTTTCTTTTTCTTTTTCTTTTTTTTTTTTTTTTAATGCTAGCATGGGATTTTTAAATTATTTCACTAATAAGTCTACTGCCAAAAGACATGGCTTTGACCTAGCAGAGCAATATAGAGCAAGTAAGAAACACCTTCTTAGCGTAATAACCAGGGGCAAAAAGGGAAGACAGAAATTTCTATGAGCTCAATTTTGACTTTCAGACTTGAGAGTTTACCATCAACTGAAATGTACTTCCTTCTCTTTTCCTCCTTCATCCTTCCCCATCCCTCTGCTTATCTGTCACAAAACAGCCCCCCCTCCCCTTTTTTTTCTAACCGCTTTAAGTAAAGAATGTCTGAGAGATCTTTATGAAATATTTTCCACTGTCTCATAAATCATTTTGGCACTTCAGCTGATGTTTTATCTTTCTCTCTCCCCTCTGTCTTTCCCTTGTGTGCAAAAAAAGGATGATTTGGAAAATAAAATTTTTTTGTTACACCACCGGGGTTACATAGAAGTGAGTCCTCGGTGACTGCGGGGCTGCGCTGAGGACAGGCGCGGAGGGCACGGCTGAGGCGGCCCTGCCCGTTCCTGGCAGCAACTCCTGCACAGGGCGAATTTTCCGCGGGAGTGGGGGCTCTGCGCTGCCCGCTCAGGACCGGTGATCGCTGCCGCCCGCCTGGCGAAGGCAAAGGCACTGCTCCGTCCCTCCCGGGGAACTGCCGCCT
>NW_008236478.1:1760287-1762899 GCF_000691975.1 Corvus brachyrhynchos
AATGCCCGGTGAAGGGAACTCCCTGCGCCTGCACTAACACTTGGTGAGTTCATGGACCCTCTCTCAGAGATGCTCTGAGTCTTTGTAGCTGCCGATTGTACGGTGAGGAGATAACAGCTTGGTGGTGGGCTGGGGCAGCCGGCGAATCCCAAATCTCCCGATAATGTATTTTGCCTTAGTTTCCTGACTGTTTTCCCATATCACTGAGAAGAAAGGCAGGAATAACAGACTCGAGAAATACACAAAATGAGCACTCTGCGACACGAAGCCTGAATCCCACGGCACGGAGGTAACCCGAGAAAACCGGGGAACCCTGAGCCTGGTAGAACAAGACAGCTTCCGAAGGGAAGGGAAGGGAAGGGAAGGGAAGGGAAGGGAAGGGAAGGGAAGGGAAGGGAAGGGAAGGGAAGGGAAGGGAAGGGAAGGGAAGGGAAGGGAAGACTGTCTGCTAGTTGTTCCCTTCCCTCCACCACACATACCGCAATATCACCTGGTGCCCCTTCCCACACCAGACTTCCTGGAAGTATTGCTTTGTCAACGTTTAAATCCACTGAACAGTTTCTGCCTACCCAAATTAAAAATACCGGCCTGCCCGCACGCCCCCGGGCACTGCCGTGTGTCCCGAGGAACCGGGCAAGGCCAAGACCACGGTCCTCTTTCTACTCCCATAGTTTCACACCTATTCCACTTCACGAGCCCTGGGTACTTATTCCCCTGCCCCACTTTAGATTAATCTTTTCTTTTCTTTTCTTTTCTTTTCTTTTCTTTTCTTTTCTTTTCTTTTCTTTTCTTTTCTTTTCTTTTCTTTTCTTTTCTTTTCTTTTCTTTTCTTTTCTTTTCTTTTCTTTTCTTTTCTTTTCTTTTCTTTTCTTTTCTTTTCTTTTCTTTTCTTTTCTTTTCTTTTCTTTTCTTTTCTTTTCTTTTCTTTTCTTTTCTTTTCTTTTCTTTTCTTTTCTTTTCTTTTCTTTTCTTTTCTTTTCTTTTCTTTTCTTTTCTTTTCTTTTCTTTTCTTTTCGGGGTGAGTTGATAGTAGTGATAGCCACCTTTCGATCTGCTTCATTAGCTGGCTTTGTCCAGCTGATCAAGTCGAAATCTTCTGCATTGATCCTGTTTCCCACCCTTGGTTCCAATACACATAACCTCGAGGGCCCTGTCAGGTTCCCTCCGAAGTCCTTTGAGTTCTGCCATGCTGCCTTGGCTTCGCTAACTTGCCGCCTCGCCTTGTCCCTAGCAGCCAGGTTCTACAGACATTGCTCTCGGAAGCTGCTCCCCCTGCTCCGCTGCCCACTTGGGAAGGGCGCTATGCTCAGGAACAATAGGGGTCGGGCAGCGAGGGGAGCCCCTCGGAGAGCTCAGGCCTGGAGTAAAAGGTTGTGCCTGTGATCGCAGTCGGCTCCAGAGCCAGCACTTGCACCCACGTTGGTTCCCTGTTTTCTGTGGGTTGTCTGTAGCCAGTTACGCTGGAAAACAGCTAAACGCGACCTATGGCCATAGGATGCAGGAGGGCATGCTGCGGAGGTACGATATCTGTACAACATGGAGATGCTGCTAAGTTCTCGGCTCCACACCCTGCCTGTCTTCTTCCCCTTGTCAAGTGTGCAAACACTTACAGCCTAAATGTTGGTAGTTTGGAGATGGTTTAGCTCAACCCTTAATGTTCTCAGCACCATATTTATGAATTCACAGAATAAATCTATGCTGACCTTCTATGTGTATTTTTCTGATACATAGTTTCTGTGTCAACTAATTTAACCTCTCGTGAGAAAGTCAGTGGCAAAATCCCTGTCTGTGAAAAGATGAAGAGGGAAAAAATTATAAAAAGGCCCCACAAAGATGCGAGCATTTAACAGAAGGAGTCGGCATGTGTGTGAGCATCAGAGGGATCTTCAAGGAAGGGCACGCTTTGATAAAACATTCCCGGACGACTTTTGGGGTGCTTTGTCTGAGGACAGGATGATTTCTGGCCTGAGATTTCTCCCTGCCTCTCGCCAACAAGCGCCCAGATGAAAGGGGTATCCACACTTTCTCTGTAGCGGTGCTGTGGTCTGATCATCCCGGAGGGGAGCGGGCGATGGGGCAGGGCGGAGGTGCCGAGCAGTAGCATGGGGATATGGAAACAGGATCGAAGCTGTGTGAGAGGATTCCCGAGGGCCGCGTAGGGCCGGGTAGGGCCCAGCAGGGCTAAGGGAGGCAGCCAGCGTCCATCTGCTCCTCCCCGTTCCCCCAGCCGCTCTGCCCAGTACACCCGAGATTGCTCTTGGTGGCCGAGTTCAACAAATAAACATAAAGTTAGGTTTTAAACGAACAGTTAATAAGAAAGAGGGCGCGAAAAGAATAAAAGACCCCCATCCTTCCCCTCCCCCTGTGTCTCTGAGCCCCTCTTCCCCTCTCCCTCTTTCTCCCCCTCTAAGCACCTCTGGTCACGTTGGAGGATGAGTTTTTGGAGAGCTTCTGGTACAATATGGAGCACCACGGGCTGCAATTTCACACTCCACAGCACATTCCCCCTAAAGCTACTTTCTTTTTTTCCCATCTAAGACCCCCTCATGTCTCCCCCTCTCTCTTTCTCTAGCTCTTTTGTGAGCCATGGGTGGGTTGCATGTCTGGGGGAT
>NW_008236478.1:1762923-1764434 GCF_000691975.1 Corvus brachyrhynchos
GCGCCGGGGCCCTGCCAGCGGGGCGGGTGCGTGTGTGCACCGGGGGGGCTGCGCTCCCCCCTCTCTCTGCCTGCTGCTGGCTTTTCCCTTCTCTGCATTTGTTTGCCCTGAATGGTAATAGCCCACGTGTGCTGCTCTTTATTCAGTCACCGACACTTTAACCTCTCCTCTTTACAAGAGAGCGTTTGCCACAAAAACGAGACAAGCCGAAGACCTTTTGCAGCCTCATTGAGGAAAAAAAAAAAAAAGGAATAAAAAGGAAAGGAGAAAAAAAAAAAGAAAGAAAGAAAGAGAGAAGGGGGGGGAGAGCCAACAATGTGAAGAGCCACTTCTGCAACAAAGCCGCCTCTTAGCGCACCGGGGCGGCCGGAGCTGGGGCGAGTCTCCAAGCCTCCCGGGCCACAGACATATGGGAACAGGGGCGGCCTCAACACAGGCCGCCCCAGCCTGCCCCCTCTCAGCCTAAGCAAGAAGGCAGGGAGGGGGCACACGGCTCCCAGCCCCGAGCTGGGGTCTCGGTCCATCCCTGCCCCCGAACCTCGCACCCCGTGCGGACTGGAGGAGACCCCGCTGCAAGCGGGGTCCCCAGACCTGTCTCCCGTCGAGGCGGCCTCCGCGGGCCGGCTTCGCCCACTCGCCACAAAATTCCTGCCACCGATCTCTCCTTTTGTCTGTCTCACAGTCCCAGAGCCCCTCCGGTCGTCTGCCTGCTCATTTCTTTGCCCCGGAGCGGAGGAGCGGGCTGAGGGCAGGGGGGTTTCGTGCTGCTCCTCTGACCCAAAAACGAACTGGCCCAGATGTGAACCCTGCCTCTTTCGTGATAGGAGACTGTGCCACTGGCAAGGCCCTGCTGTCTCTTGCCTTTGCCCTGGGCTGCCGCTGGGGTAGAGGGGTGGGAGCCCCCCTCTATTGCCTCCTCCCCCCCACGCTGGAGATGTCTTTTTTTTTGTCCTCTAATTTCTCCATAAAACTCCCGATGAGTGAATTAGACGCTTATTAAAGTCTCCTTTTAATCAGCAGTAGTGGGAGATCCTCCCTCCCTCTATCTGCCCGTCCAAGGTTAGTTTGCCTCAGGGCGATTTGCAAATGTTAGGATTTACAGTTATCACACGCAAAAACATTTATATAACCCCTAACTATAATACACCCATAAAAACGGGGAGGCAGCGAAAACTGCTGCGGATCAGCGAAAAACCCTATGGCTTGCCCATTAAAGTCCCCGGAAAGGGTAATTCCAGCAGTCAGAGGGGCCAAAGTGTGGTAATGACTGCCTGGGATTCACATCTCCAAAAATGATCGCACAAAGAGACCCACCGGGGAGAGGGGCGACCCCTTCGCTCCACTCCCTCCGCAGGGCTGGCGGGGGAAGTTGGAAGCAGACTTCTTCACACATGCCTTAGAAAGCCATAGATATGCCTCGAGACTGACTTCCTTCCTTCCTTCCTTCCTTTCTTCCTTCCTTCCTTTCTTCCTTCCTTCCTTCCTTCCTTTCTTCCTTCCTTCCTTCCTTC
>NW_008236478.1:1764678-1766712 GCF_000691975.1 Corvus brachyrhynchos
CTCTCTCTCCTTCCTTCCTCCCTTCCTTCCTTCCTTCCTTCCTTCCTTCCTTCCTCCCTATATTCTTTTCCTTCCCAGCCAAGCTGAGCCCGAACAATTTCTATACACACACGAATCCACCTCCCCGGAGAAAGTTGCTGCGTTTCTGGCAGCACTTCCCAAGCCCTGTTGCGAGCCCTGCCTCTGCCCCCCGCTTCCCTCCGCCACGGACGGCTCTCCGGTCCGATGGGATGCGCCGGGAGCTGGGTCGGGGAAGGCAGGCTCGTTTCCACCGCTAAACAAAGGCTGGAAACGCACCAACAAAGGACCTGGCGCGGCCCCTCCGCCCCGTGCGAGAGCCGCAGGTGAGGGCTGGGGCTTGCCCGGCCGGGCGCGGGGGGTCCTGCTTTGGAGCAGTGCTTGAATCGGCGGCGGGGGGGAAGACGCGAGTCTACAGGGCTTCAGGAGAAAGTGGTCGTAAGTTGGTGGGGAAACTTTCTTCCCCCTTCCCCTCTTTGTGGGACAGCCGGGAAAACGGGCGAATTTCGCTCTCTCTCCTCCTGTGCCATTCGCAAAGAGGGGCTCGCTCCTTCCCTTCCCCTGGCTGAGAGCCGCCAAAGCTCAAGTTAGGCGCCTAATTAAAAAAAGTGGCAGGAAGACTCATGCCTCTTTAACATCAGCTGTTAATGGCCTCGGAGTTTACTGCCTCTGAGGAGGAAGACACAGAGGGAGAGGCAGAGGAATGAAGTGTGCGGGGAAACGGAGGTGCTGAAAGAAGTGGGGGGGCGGGGGGGTGTCTCTCAGCGTAGTGGAGGAAGAGAAAGAGAGATTAAAGGAAAGGTGGGGGAAATGGAGAATTCTAACTTATAGAGAGGAGCTGGAAGGTGAAGGGGGCGGGGAAGGACTGAACTGTGAGCCGACACCAAATCCTTCCAGTTTCCCTGGCTGCCTCATCTGGGCAGCTCGGGAGTGATGCGGAGTCAGGGAGCAACTGTGCGGGCGCGGGAGAGTGGCACGCAGTGAGGAGAGAGGACGAGCGGATCCGGGATGGAGGACGGACAGAGGGAGAGGGGTTTTCCGAGCGTGAAGCGTTTTTCCCGGGTGCTTGCCTTTCCTTCTCCTCACTCGGACCCTGGTACTTTCCTCCTTTCTCTCCTCTCTGAGGTTTGCAAACCAAACGTCACCAATCAATACGAGCCCCGGCTCTGTGGGTGTGTGTGTGCGTGAGTGCGTGTGTGAGCATGGTTGTTGATCCTGACCTGCTGGACTTCAAAAATCTGCCTCTTCTGACTCCCTCCCAGCCTGTAAGTTCAGAATTACAACCTTCTACATCTATGCAAACTTTTATTTGTCGGAGAATTCCTTGCTCTAGGAGAAAGAGAAATTGTCACCATGTGAACGGCTGATTTCTGACACACGGGGCTTTACCCTCCCCCAGCGTGGGGAAAAATATCTCCCGTGGATGTCTTTAAACTGTGCACAATCCATAACTTTGGCAATGTATATGTAGTGTTATTTCTGCAAGGCAGTTTTCCAGGGTTAGAGGAGGTGGTTGCATTCTGCTAAATGGATCCTTTGTGGTGAGTGCAGATTTATGCCCAGTTTTGATTTATAATTAAATTAGCTTCTAATTTGCAATATGTGTGTCTGTGTTTAAAATGTATCTAATCTGTGAAATTGAGGACCGGGGCACTTTAAATGAAAATCTACCTTTTGCCTCAAGGCTTTCTTTATGAAGGGATAGCCGGGAGGGCAGCGTGCAGCAGGAAAGTGAGGCTGTAATTTCCATTAGGAGATGTCAATCAATCTTTCTTTTCAATACATCAATTAATAAATCCGATTGGTGCTGCGGGCTGCTCCCCCTCCCCCCTCGCCCCCCGGGGCACTCTTTTTGGCCGGATGGGGAAGTGTGAGGGGAAGGCAAACTTTGGCAGGGAAGTCCCCGCAGGCAGAGCCCGACCCGACCCGCCCTCCCCCCCTCCCCTTCTCCCCCGCTCCGGCCCTGCGCGGGGCTCCGGGACCGGCTCCAGCCTCGGCGCGGCGCTGGGGGGCGGA
>NW_008236478.1:1766804-1767677 GCF_000691975.1 Corvus brachyrhynchos
ACAATTTTTTTTCGCCCCCATAGTGGGGGTGTGCACACGCGGTTAGATCCGGGCCCGGGACCCCCCGTCTTAGTTGATTTATATTTAGGCTTCACTTATTTAAACGACCCTCCCCCACCGTCCCACCCCACGCAGCTCTAACCCGGGCAATAATATCATCGGTTTGATTGGTTATTTTCCAACGGAACCGCAGCCCCTAGCTTTAATTTTTCACAATTAAAAAACAGCCGGGATGGAGGGAAACTCCTCCAGTCTGACAGCTCGCCCTAGCTCTCCCTGATGTTAGCGTATGCTCAGCACCTACAAATTACCGGGGAAATGGGGAAAGAGGGTATTTCTTTATTACTATTTTTTTTAAACGGGCAGATACAGTTATGCCTCTAATTTAGCAATTACACCGATTCTCCTTTATTTTCAAGTGGCGCTGGTCGTTCAGCAGAATGTCACCGTGGTGGGCAGGCGGGTGGAAGCCCGAGGACAGCCCGGCGCAGGAGTGCCCAGTGCCCACTTGAGGAAAGCTGGCCCGGCGGGGACAGGGCGTGTGTGGGGAAGGGGGACAGCGCCGGGACAGGGCGGCACTGAGGGCCTCCCGTTGTGTCTCTGCTCTTAGAGCTTCACAGTCAGGAAAACCGGACAAACAAAACTAATTCAATGTGTCGCCTCTCCCTGACAGAACACACATGTATTTTATAGAAATCCGGCTGACTTTCCTGAACCCACGACCAATGTAAAAAAGACGCTCAGAAGGAGGGAGAACATCCTCAAACTACTCCGTTGCCATCGTCATCATCATCATGTCCGTTTGATTTAAAAACAGCACGATAGGGAGCACGCTTTTACTGAACGCTGTCTCCTCAGCTTTCTGCCCCCCCC
>NW_008236478.1:1767771-1768918 GCF_000691975.1 Corvus brachyrhynchos
GCGAGAGGGGAAATGCTGGGTGAACAGAGGGCTGCGAGCGGGAACACGGGGGCTGCGGGGCTGAACTTCGGGAAGGAATGAAGTAAAAAGAAGAGAGAGAGAATGAGAGAGTCTCCCAGGCAGCTCGATCCCATTAGCTCCGTCCTTGGGTTGCATATTTATACGGTCTAGGAGGTGAACAGATGGACTATCAATTTAATTCCATCTTCAACACCATCAGAGATTGATTTTCTACTCGCTTTTAATTTTGCCATAATTAATTAGATCATTACAACTGTTTTCTATTGATCTCCCTATTTAAACCTCAGATGCAAAGGGACTTCGGCAGATCCTTTAAAAACACAGAAGGGAAAAGGAACAGAGTGGTTTGCAAACTTTCTGAAGGTTTTTTTCAGTTTTGGCTTAGAAGATTTTTGGTGCAGAATAGCGAAAAAGCGCCTCTGTAGCCTTTTCTTTTAGGAGGCCTTTTTCGTTGCCTTCGTAATTTTCCTTTACGTTTTGGTGAATCTTTGTCATATTTATATATAGTATACAGCATATATAATAGATTTAATTGGTTCGATTATGAAAACATAAGCTTGTACGTGTATATGCATATATATATATTCACACACAACGTGTTTAATATTTACAGATTTACAGATTTACAGAGGTGGTGCACATACATTTATATCGGGAAAACTATCGACAGAAGAGATATTGTTTTCTGAATGGCGAATATTTTTATTTGTCTCCCATACGTGTCTCTCTGTTTGTGCACTTGAATCCCTCTCTAGGTGGGGGATATTTCACCCTGCGACTCCATCAAAAATGACAAAGGAAAACCGGCGCTGCTAGCTCCGGTTCCTAGCCTCGGTTGCCGGCACCCGCCGCAGCCTTTCTTTTCCAACCCTCCCCTGCAGCAAACGACTGGCAGCCGGGGCAACAGCACGGCTCTGTGCTGGCAGCCGGTGAGGTTTGTATTTTAAACCTCTATGTCCTTTTACCTCCAAAAATCCCTGAATTAAAAGCTCTGTTTATATACTTAATTTGAGGGAACCAAACCGCGTAATTGTGCTTTTACCGCGAGCGGCAGCGCCGAGGAAAACCTCTCCGGCGGGGTTTGTTTGAAGCTTTGTTTGCAAATCATAAAATTGCTGACTGGGAG
>NW_008236478.1:1769212-1772916 GCF_000691975.1 Corvus brachyrhynchos
CTCTCGCTCGCGTCTGGGGGCTCCGCTGCGGGTCCTTGCGAAGCTCCCACGGTAAACACGGTGGGAACTCGGCCTTTCGAGGGGTACTGGAGCGGGCACCCGTAAGGAAAAGGGTATTTATCAGGTGAGATAGCAAGTGTTAGAGGGAGATCTGGCGAGGCGAGGAGGGTGTGTGTGGAGGAGAGCAGAGGCAGGCTGCCTCCTGCCAAAGGAGGGAGTTGGGGGTGACGGTCTCATCCCTCCCTGCTGAATATTCAGCGCCCCCCCGCCTTACCTGCTCTCCCTGAGCTCTGAGCCATGGCTCCTCTGCCTAATGGCCCGTCTCCCCGGGACGGCTGCAAGCCAGTAGATCCGCCGCGGCCTTTTCTTCGCTTTCCTCCTCCCCGCTTGGGTGTCTTGCTTTCCCCCGCTGACTTTCGAGATCTAGGCGCAACCACCCAAAACTAAACGGTTTAGATAACAACACACACACACCAGAGCACCACCACCACCAAAAAAAAAAAAAAAAAAAACCCCACCCCCCCAAAGAACAACAACAAAAACCCCACCACAAAAAAAACCCCTGCCCCAGCTAAAAGGAGGGGAAAATAAATAACAATCAAAGCAAATGCAGTGCTGCTGCTTATAAAAGTGGAGAGGGACTCACCTGCTCCAGTCTACCAGGGCTGTGCAGCCAGGGAGGAAAGGGGCTGGGGGGGTCCCGCGGGGATCCTGCGGGAGGGGGGACAATGCCTGGACTTTGAATCTGCTTCCCCTTGCCCCCCTCCCTCAAGCTGGCTACCTGTAGGGAAGTCTTGTTGCAACAGCAGATTAATTTGTTGTCTTATTACCATAAAAATGTGCTCGGAGAGGGGCTGGCAAAGGAGAGAGGGACGCGGGACAGAGGAGGAACTTCCTCCAAGTTGAAAAGGGAGGCGGTGGGCTCAGGCTGAGGGGGGAGCGCGTCGGGGACGGGGCGGGAGATTGGTCTAGATGGTGGTGCAGCCCACCCGGGAGCTGGCAGCTCTCAGCTCGGGGGTCCGGGCAGACTCTAGGTGGGGTGGCGGGGGACGGGGATTCCACTGTTTAGTTTGGAGGCGACGGAAGGCAATCCTGTGAAGTCTGCCTCTGTGAGCGCCTAGATTTTTGCCTCTGAGAGATTGTCCATCCATCCATCCATCCATCCATCCCTCCATTTCTCTGTCCACTAGTCTCTTTTCTTTCTCTTACCACCGCGTTTTGGTAAAGGCTTGGCGACTGAAAATAAAAAAATAATAAATAGAACAAAGCTGCGAAGAAAAGAAGAAAAATTCCCAGTGCTAAAGACATCAATGAACGAATATTTTTCTTTCTCTCTTTCTACCCCCCCTTTCTATCTCCCCATTGATTGAAAGTCTGTCTCAGCTCCAACAAGGAGTCCCAGGAAAAATGAACCATTCTGCTATCGATTCTTCATTAAAATTACATTTCTGCATTTGCTAAATTGGTTTTAAAAAGCTTCCCCTGTTATTATTGTCTTGTCAGAGCCGGCGGTGCTGGGCAAACAGTATTTAAAAGCTTGGGACCTCTCCAAGATGAGGCTGTTGGGGGTTATGTGTGTGCATGTGTTTCTTTTTCTAAAGTGTTTAGGAAAATGTTAACAACGCGGACTGGCAAAAAGCACGCCCCAGAAAAGTGGAGAATTTTGAAAATAAGGAAGGTGGAGGGAACGCTTTCCTTCATATCACTTAAAAATCATCGATTGCCTCTTCAAGCAAAGAAAAAATAAGTTTCAGTTTAAGTATTAAAAAGGGACACTAAAAGTCAATAATTGCAGCAACGAGTATTTGCCTCAGACGCCGTCTCCAGCCCGGTCTGCAGCAGCCGCCAGATCTGTCTGGAGCGGTTCCTCACCTCCCTGCAGCCCGAGCCCTGCTCGCAGCCGCGCTGAAACGCTTCCTGGGTGAGATGTGTAAATAAGTCCAGCTAACCCTGACACATGCATCAGATTCCTCCGAGCTTACCCCAACAAACCCCACGGAATCCCCGTCCTCCCTCTCCAGACTGGTATGGGAGAAACCCAGAAGGGACTCTGGGAGATTTACTTTGAATTCTGCAAATCTCTCTCGAAAGAGCAGGGAAGCAGAAATGTCTTCCTGATGTGTTTATCCCCTAATCAGTTCATTAGTTATAAACAACATGACATTAGAAGTTAGGAGGCAGTTGATATTAATTTTTATTTAACTAGTTGATGTTTAATCCGTCACGCCAGACTGCTTAGAGAGAGCTGCCTGACACAAACCAGTTAGAACTTCATACACCGCGATGATCGGCCGGGCATTGGGACAAACAAAACTGCGGCGGGGGGGCGAGGAGCAAGGAAACAGAAGGGAAGGGAGCAAGGGGGAGAGGGGCAAACCCGGGAAAGAGGGGGAAAAGCAGCAAAAGAGAACGGAAAATTTCCCTTTCTCTGGATAAAAGTGTTTGTGTGAATAGGCAGAGAGAGGAAGGAGGGGGCCGAAGCATGAAAAATATCGTCAGGAGGCTGAGCCGAGTGGGCCGAGAAGGGCAGGTGCCCAGGCCAGCCACCCCTGCGGGCGATGGGGCGGGTCGGCGGGCGGCCCAGGGGCTTGGGGCGGGCTTGGCGACCGGGTCGGGGCTGCCTGGGGGTTTCTCTCTTTGCAGCAAATTGGTGCCCCACAAATGGTTCTAGAGTACTTGTTTGGCCCTACACCGTCTCTATATACGTGAATCTCTGCTCTTTACCCACCGACCCTGCCGACACGTTGGACGCCCGCCCCCGCCTTTGCTCCCGAGGGGAGCACCAAGCATTATCCCAACACCTCCCCCTTCTGTGGTGGGACCCCCGGCGTTTCTTCCTCCGCGTGAGTGCTGCTGTGCGCCCTCCGTGTGCCCTTTCGCTCAGCACTGTTCAGAATGTATGAATGCGAGCTATTATAACTATATCTGCATGTATTTCACAATTAAAACATTTCTTGGCGAGCCAGGAAAACCCTCGGCAGCAGCTCGGTGCGTTGCTTGCCCAGGACGCCTGTTCCTGCATGCGGCAGTAG
Organism: Corvus brachyrhynchos; assembly: GCF_000691975.1. Classification (NCBI taxonomy): domain Eukaryota; kingdom Metazoa; phylum Chordata; class Aves; order Passeriformes; family Corvidae; genus Corvus; species Corvus brachyrhynchos. The sequence goes on from NW_008236478.1 coordinate 1,772,245, forward strand.
CCGTGCGACTGTGACTACAGGGAAAGTGTTCTACGACACATATTTTAATATCAATTTCTGTTTTAATCAATCACCCCAAACATCTATCTGCTGGATAAAGGAAATAGTTCGCATTCCGAAGAAAATTGCCTGCTTTCCTGCAGTTAATAGTTAACTCCGGAATAGAAAGTTCCCAGGGAAATGCGGAGGCAGAGCGAGCGCGGCTCTCCCTGCTCCCAGCCAGCACCGGCCGCCGCTTCCCTCTGGCCGCGGCCGCTCGTACCACTAGGGAAAATCTCCCCGCTCCTCCGCTGCGGGCTCGGGCTCTGGCTGCCTGCACCTTTTAGGAAAGAAACCAGGACGGAGTGTTTTAAGGAATAAACTCCTGATGGGGCTGTGGTGTGCAAAAGCAGGCAGACAGGCTCTTTCCCCATAGTCCGAGACAGAAAGTGGTGCAACAGGTAATAGGGCAGACACTAGCGACACGGGGAGCAGGGACGCTTTCCAATGGCGAGGGGAAATGCACATCGCTTGGCTGTTTGGCTTGAGAGCATCGTAAGGAAACGAGTGCCTTGTCCTTTGTCCAAGGTCTCCTCTCCCTTTCTGTGAGGCAGGGTGTGCTTTGAAGGGTGGAGAGGATATTAAAAAGAGGACCTGCGGAGGAACCGGCAAGGGACACGCAAGGACAGAGGC
>NW_008236478.1:1772936-1773391 GCF_000691975.1 Corvus brachyrhynchos
GCGCCACTCGGAGGCGCCTCCCGGCGGTTCGTCCGGTCGGCAGCCGTGCACGGGCAGACCCAGCCCTTTCCCGAGAGTTTCGGGGTGACTTCAGAGGTGCGGGATGCCCGTGTTGCTGCCGCTCTGTCCCGCACTGTTGCCTTAGTGTTGGGCTGGCCACCTGGTGCTTTTTCGTGGTGATGGCGGAACGGGGGAGGACAAAGGGAGAGGTGAGAGGAGCAGAGCAAGGAATGGGCCTCTCCCCTGGTCCGGGGCCGTCCGTAGAGGCTGTGAGATGAGCAGGAGTACTTCGAGCTACCAAAGTTGCAGGGATGCTGCTGGCACGGGGAAAGGCTGCTTTTCCCGTGGCTGAGCTGGCGTCAGAGCAGCGGAGTGGGAAGGGGTTTGGGGGAAGTTTGGGGTGGGTGGGGTGAGTGCCTGGGAGGAGGTGGGTTAGGGTTGCCGTGGGATGGAAC
>NW_008236478.1:1773865-1778281 GCF_000691975.1 Corvus brachyrhynchos
TCGGGCTGGTGGTCGCGGCTGGAGACGGTGGCTGGCAAAACCAGGTGAAGTCTCCCGCGGTCGGGGCTACCGCACACCCTGCGTTGGGCTGGAGGCGGGCGGGCGGCAGTGCTCTCCCGGGAGTTGGGAAGAGTCGGTGTGATTGCTTATTCCTTCTCCAGGTAGTTCGACACAAGTTTCTATCTCAAGGAAGGGGACCCGACAGCCAGACGGCCTGCGGGCGCCCTTGTGCTTAGTGACAGCCTGGGTCCGCAGGGGCCGGGAGGTGCCTCGGGGCTTGGGGAATCTGGAGAGTCCCAGCGTGGATTAGGATAGGAATGAAGGAGGTGGACACGTAGGCGGGGGGCTTCCGCTCGCTGTTGCCAGAACTGGAGAGAAGGAAAGGAAAAATGGAAGATCATGTAAAAACCATGAGAGACTGGGGACGCAGGGCACGCCCTGGGCCAATGTGCAAAAGAAGGTGAAAATAAAAGAAGCATGGAACTAAGTGAGAAGATGGAAATCAGGGTGAAGGGGTAGATAGAGAGACCAACATTGATCTTTACTAATATTAGAGAAGAGGTCTGAATAAGGACGGGGACGTTTAATTTGATGATGAAAGGGGGATGGATGGATGGATGGATGGATGGATAAATAAACAGAATGTGCGAAAAAAATAGAACATATGAGAAGAAGAAAACAATCCCCCCACCTTTCTAGCGTTTGTGGACAGAAAGAAGTGAGTGAGAGGGCAGAGGAAGAGAAAGGATAAGAGAGGAAAGGATAAAAGGAAAAGGAAAAGAAAAGAAGTAAAGAGGTTTTTAAGAGCCGTCAAACACTCGGTAGACATGAGAATTAGAACAGAAAAGCTGAAACATTTATGGCAGCCTGCACCGAGGTGATTTCCCCATTGGCATTTTATGGAGCTCCTAAATCTCAGCTTAACGCTGTTTTGAGCTGTAAGAATTGTTTTCCGCCACACTTTTCTTTTTTAGGTTCACTTCCAGTTTCTATTGAGAGTGCCCCGGAGCAGCTGCCCCGCGAACAAGCGCCTCCCGTCGGGCCGACGATCAGAGGGCAGTGGGCGCTGGCCCCTCCGCACCAGGGAGGACGCGGCAACTCCCGGCTCTCCAGCCCTGGCCAGCCTCGGCAGCCCGGGGGGACCAGCAGGAGCGGCTGGCAGCTGCCTCGCAGGCGCCGGTGTGGGCCGGTGCGCAGATGCAACAGTTCCCCGGCACGTCGAGGGAAGGGAAGAACCTGCTTTTCCCCCGGGCACGGTTTTCTCCGGGATGGGGAGGGAGCAAAGGACGGCACGGCTGGGCTGCCTTGCCGGGTTGCTTGCTCCGCAGCTCTTGCCGGGCGCGGGGGCGAGGGTTGGGGAACGGCTACGGGAACAACAAAAAATACACCTCAAGGTGCAAGAAGTGAGGGAACAGTGGTTCTCCCTTCCCAGCCTGTTCTTACACGCCGTCTGCACGTCGGTGGAAAACTCCAAACCTCGGTGGAAAACTCCAATACTCCAGGCACTAGTAAAGATAAGAGTAACAATAATGACAACAATGACAATGTGTTTCCCTATATTAAAGCACAGAAAATAAACATCCTCCTACATCCGCTGCCTCCCTGGTCCCCGGATCTCTTGAACGCGCTGAGTTTTCAGTATTTTGGAGGCTGGAGTAGGTTTGAGAGAGGAACACTGAGTGGAAGAGTAAAAGCCGGGGGAGATGTAACTCGTGTGCCTTTCACCTTTTCCCGGGAACACAACCATTGTCCTTGTGACAAGAATCTCTGTTATGGTCTGGGAGCTGTAGAGAAAAGGGAACTTTGCAGGTCCGTCTCCTAACTCTGCTGCGTGCAGCTCCCTCCTCCTCCCCCCCTTGCCCCGCAACCCCGGCAGCCCCCGGGCTCTGAACCAGTTGATATAAAAGTGTGTGTGAGGGGGATAAAAGTTCCAGTCTCTCATGAGGGGAGAAGGCTGCAGGGGCAGAAGCAAGTTAATTTCCAGCCGATTTCTCATTACTCTTCTTAACGCCTGTAAGGGAGAGAAAATTAGGCACACAGCACACGTTTTGGCCACTTCATAAAAAATGCAGATTTGAGAGATGATGTGAAATGTGCCCTCGAGTCAATGATTAAAGATAGCTGACTACATTTTTTTTTTTCTATTTGGAGTTGAGATGAGAAATGCCCCTGAGCTCTGTAGGTCCAGAAAGGGTCCTTTAATAACTGATAAATTGTCCCAAGAACTCTCTCTTCCCCTCTCCCCCCTCCGCGATCACCCCCCCGGCCTATACCCTCCATCGTAACACGTCGTCGACCGTCAGGGGAGAGATGCAATCCGCTGCTCTTCGCCCGGAGATCAGTAGGTCTCGGGGGATTACTTCCCGAGCGGTCCATGTCTGCGAGGACAGGGCCAGGCGTGACACCCCAGCGAGTGAGTGCAGAGGGGTGCGGCCACTCCTGCCTCGTCCCACTCCTATCAGTAACTTTCACTCTCCACCATCCCCTTAGCTTGTCAACTTTGCCTGCGAGCCGGCCAAGGGACAGAGGTTCTGGTTGAACAGCATTAAAGATTTGCACTTAAAAACACTCGAGGGAGAAGATGGCCAGTCTGGAAAGAGGAGTTTTCACATCTGTTTTGGAAGCGGAGAAAGTTAAAGCTAACGGCCACGGGCATCTCTGGCAGTTGTCATCTCTCCCCGATTGCCAGAAGTCGGGTCTTCCTCCAAGTTTCCTAATAAAGTTTTGTCATCGACGAATGTCCATGTAAAGGGCAAGCACTCGCCTCCCCCTGCCACGGCCACTCCTAAGCGGACAAAGAAGCATTTGCCGAGCCCTGCCAGGGGGAGGTTTAAAAGCACAATGCAGAAAAACTGCCAGGAAGAGCCCTGATCTGTCTCTTCCCTGCCTGGCGTCGGAGGTTACAAAACGCCCGGGCTGCTGGCTTCCAGGACTGGCATCGTCGGTGGAAACAGGAGTTAGGAATGCTGAGGGTGTGGCGAAGGAGAGCAGTGCCCTCCAAAAAGGTGCTTCAGTTTCTTTCTCAAAAGCATCCTTCCCTGCGGTCCCCATCACAAACTTGAGAGGAAGAAAAAACAGAAAGGGAAGGAAAGATAAGAAGAGAGAGGGGATGGGCTGGGGGGGGGATAAAATCAAAGCTTTCCAGCCCGCTGGAAGAAGAAATGTGTATTTCTTTTTTCTAAACACTTCTAATTTTTCAAACCAATTGAAAAGAATAAAATGTATAAAGAAAGCAGGGATGCAGTTTTCCAGAGCTCAGCTGCTGAATAACTCCTCATCAGCAGCACCGATTTCTTTGATTAATCCCGAGGTCTGAAGTAAAAGCAGTTCCAGTGTGATACCTTACACGCCAATATGCTTCTGCTTCCCTACTTTGTTAGACTCGTTTATGCGCATTTTTTTAACAATAATTTCGACTCCTTTTCCCCTTAATAAATCGATTTTTGAAGCGGTACCTGGTTTCTAATTGCCCTGAATAAATACCTTTCCCCATCTCCCGTTTCCTAAGTCCAATGGCACCCCGGTGGGAAGGAGGTCGCAGGCACCAGGCCGGGGGACCGGACCACCCCAGCTTCTGGCAATTTCCTCCTGCTCTTTAGTCAGAAACTTGTAATTGTAATTTCGTGCGCGAAACGGTGCAGACCGACATTCACTGTCTTAATGGGACTTAATGTAACTGTACGCGATCCTTTATGCAACCATATATCTAACGAGCGCTCTCGTTGCTAGACGTACTGCCAACTCTCGGATTCCCTGTGTAACTATAAGTATGTATGTTATGTTCACAACTACGCACATATACCCGAAATAGATACGTCTGTGGAGAGGAATACGTGGCGATATATAAGAAATGTATAATATAAACCCGAATCTTTATATCAAAATGAAGAGACTTTATATATATTTTATTGCATATAACCATTTATTTTGGAGACAGCTAGGGAGCATTTACTACGTGGAGAGATGCACCTGTTTGGGGATCTGAACGGGAATGTTCCCTTGTGCTTGCATAGTCGGTGCTTATGAACATATATCACATGTATCTCTCTCCCCCCTCTTCTCCATGTATAAAATATCAATGTGATGCTTTAGAAAAGCTGTGAGCTCTGCACAGATCTTTACCCTTTTGCCAGATGATGCCGTTGTTTATAAAATCGCACTTCTCTGCCAGGCGGCTTGCACCCTCCGTACTAATTCACACTACCGAGTCATTTATCCAGCTTTCATTTCTCCCTGAATTACCCGTCTCGGAGTCAACCAGAAGCACCAAATTCCTGCCTTTCTGATGAATGGACAATATTGTCTGCTCTTTTCAGGGCGAGAGAAAAATAGCTCGGGCAAACGAGAGCGAAGCCGGGGGCTCCTCGGCGGCTGCCCCACGGGGAGCCGAGTGGGGCCGGTCCCCGCTGCTCGGCC
>NW_008236478.1:1778297-1779983 GCF_000691975.1 Corvus brachyrhynchos
CCTGCCTCCGCTCCCCGGCGTGCGGTGCCTGTGCGCGGTTTTCCTGGGCTGGCTTTGGGCTGCTTCGCAGGAGGCGCTAATTAGAGTGTAACTGCCAGGTCATTGATTTCATGTTACTAGAGTTGTTGTTGTTGTTGGGGGTTTTTTTACCTCCTTTTTTTTTTTTTTTTTTTTACACATGAAATATCAGCCCAGCTCAGAGGCAGTAAGAGCTGGGTTGGGGATAGTCTCAGAGATCCCCCAGACCCACAAAACCCAATTAACCTAATACACGCACACTGCTGGCTTGGGAGTTTCAAGCTCCAGACCCGCGGATCTGTCTGTTTTCCCTTTGTTGCTTTGTTGTAAGTCTCCTTCTGAAGACGATATCTGAATGCAGGGAGCATTATCAATGACTTTTAAATAATAACAAAGGGGAAAAAATAAAAATAATCAGCCCCGCCTCTTCTAGTTTCAATTACTCTAATTAAAAACCCGAAAGGCAATTCCTAGGCAATATCTAATAATAGAATTAGCAATCGGATCCATCATTTCACACGGGGATTTACTTGCAGGGGTACTGTGCGAGCTCTATTAATAATAATAAAAAATCCTGCTAACCCTCTTTTTAAAATTAATAACTCTGTAATTATAATAATTTTATGTGCCTTTTTATAAGAAGAGGTTAATGTTGCCACAGTCTGGGGATGGGAAGGATGAAGTGAAGCGAAATACTGCTGCTTAAACTGACACCTTCCTATTTTATTAGGAGACATTATTATTATCAGACATCTGCAGGTAGAGAATTAAAATTAAAATCGCTTTCAACAATTCAATACACTTTTTATCAGCCATCTATCTGAAAATCATGAACATTCATCATCGGAGGCATTCTCCCTGAAAACAAGAACCCATTCAAATTTTATACAAATTATCATATTTATCATAGTCTGAAACTCTGGAGTAACATCTCCACAAACTGTCTGCTAACTCCCCAGGGAACTGAATTCCACTCCGCAGTCGCTCAGAGCAATTCTCGCTCCCTCTCCCTCTCTCCCGGCCCTTTCACACTATCTGCTTCCTGCGACTCCGCAGCCCCCAGAACAGAGGGAGCGAGGACGCAGAGGGAAGGGGGTGGGGGGAGAAGGATGCGGAGACAAACAACATTAAAATAACTCACAACAAGGGGAAATGCGTCCCTACTTCTTGCAAGAGAAATAAGTTTCGCCTGATGTAGGAGACTCTAAAGATTAAAGCTCTTTCTGCGATTTTGGGAGAATGGCATCAATTTATCTTTGCGGTTGATGTCTTTGCATGAGACCGTTATTATTAAGAGCAGAATACTAGTAGAAATAGTAATAGTAATAGTAATAGTAATAGTAACAGTAATGTCAGATCCTCTCCACTTTGGTGGGTTTTTTCCTGAGCTTTGGTTGTTTTGGGTTTTGTGCTTTTTGTGTATTTTTTTTTTTCTTTTTGCCTCATAGAATTTCATCAGCGCAGGGAAAGATATCGGCTGTTATTTGTATGGGCACTAGGTGCTGGTGACAAATGACACGAATCCGTGCTTCCTGTTTGCGGGTTTGGATGAGACAAATCACTTCCCACGCTTTGCTAATGACATAAAGTTCATCAGTCCTGAATCAGGGGCTGGGGCCGCGCCGGCTCCACGCCCTCCCGCATCCCCCCCACCGACGCCCTTCTCGC
>NW_008236478.1:1780048-1782904 GCF_000691975.1 Corvus brachyrhynchos
ACCTCAGCACCGCGGAAAAAAAGTAGTTCCAATACAATGTTTGTTAACTAGGTTATCTAGGCTGTAGAAGATTTTAATGTTGAATTTTATAGCTTTACCACGCTCTACCGTCCTTGTGAATATTGTAATATTGCATTTTTTACAAGTTACTCTTCTGTTAATGTTCCAGCTAGTAACTTTTATAATCCTCCTCAATGAAATTTTTTTGTATTCTTCCGCACCGTTAACCTCAATGGCGGCACCTCAGCCCCTGGCAGGAGGCAAAGATGAAATGAATTCCTCTTTAATCAGAAATAATAATAATAAAAACACACACAAGGCTCCCTCTGCCTTTTATTTCAGTTTCCCTTTTCTGGGAGGGGGTGATGCTTTGGAAGTCTCCAGCCCCTGCCCTCTGCTGTGCTTCTTGGGTGTACCTCTGGCAGAGCTAGAGGTGGGCCAGGGGTGGTGATCACCCAGCCCTGGTCACTCCATTGTGGATGGGGACTATGGCCTGCCCAGCTCTGGTCCCTCTGCCCCCTCCTTTGCTGCTGCTTTCTGCTGCCAGCCTGGAAGCTGGCTGTGTTGCAGATGTGAGCTGGCGGCCTTCTCAGGGCTGCCCACAAGAAGGGAAAGTTAGGCACTTATTTTGCCTCTCCTTCCGTAATTCTGTTTGTGGGTTGATTGAGATGCTCCACAGAGCAGCAGCTTTAGAGCAAGTCCTGCTGGTGTCAGTCAGTCGAGCTCGACTAGCTCTCTGGTTTCTGTTGACCTCAGCTGGGCTGGAGGTGCCCAAGTCCTAGCTGTTTGTTTTGCTGAGTAGTCTGAGATAGAAGAGGTATAGGTTCAGAAAATGCACTCAGATGGACTTTTAATGAAACAAATCCCTTTAGATGTAAATAAAACTGGAAATCACCCCCCCTCCCCCGTAGATACAAAAATGCTGCTAGCAAGGATTTTCTTGCTATTTTCTAAGTCCGTGAGAGACTTTTCTCTCTCACAGAAGAGGTAGCAGAGCTATGTAAAAAAACAAACCACCTGCAACCTTGAAAAGTCTTGTTTATGGTACAGTAGAGGAATATTTTGACAATGGATGTTGTAGGATTTTAGCCAATCACCCCCAAGGGGTGGCTGATCCTTTGTCCAATTAGACTATGAAGAAAAAAGTCTATAAAAGAGTTTGTGAAATAATTAAATAAATCAATCTTGCTGCACAATTCCTGCCTGCTGGATCTTCTCTCCTCCTCCTCCCTATGGCTGCGGGACATGTGCTATACCCTAGGACCTAGGCCTGTGGTAATACCACCCCACCCCCCCGCACACAAGCTCCCCAACTTCTAGATGCCCTTACAAATTAATCAGACTTGCAAGCAGAAATGATCATCACCCAGCAGATAAAGGAATCATACAGTAGCAATGAACTGAGTGCCTGTTAACTGAGGGACTGCATTTTGAACAAGGATTGGATGTTGTTATTCCCTTGGTCACTAGCATTTAAGAACTTTGTCTCAGACTTAGCCTGAAATACTGGAGGGGTTTCTGTATTCATTGCAGGGCACGTGTGACGGCTGCCTCTCAGCCTTATCTACCAGCTACCTTCAGAAGCTGCCCTGACAGCTCTTGGAATGCAGTCCCCAAGATTACCCTAACAGCAATTTGTCTCAGTCCCAGCTCCTGGAGTCAAGTGATTAAATGCAAGTCTCAGCTTTGATGTATTTTCAACTAATACAGCTGCAGAGAAAGGCATAGCTCAAACCTTAGCAATAAAATGAGAAGGATGTAAAGTTTGTAAATTTGTTCATATATATCTCAAGCTATAACTGATTCGTGATTGATACATTGGGGATGACAGTGGGAGTCTTGTATATTTTATGAATCAAAACACTTTTCTTTTTTAACAACACACAACAAGATTACTAGTAATTTCTGAGTATAATTTTTCTCTAAGAAGTCTACAGCTGGGTAATCACATAAATTCGTATGGTCCAGAGTTAAAGAATAACCTGAAACCAAAACACACAAACAAAAAACAACCTAATATAAAAAATCATTTTTCAGTTATACTATTCCTTTTTTAAATTTATTTTTTTAAAGGTGAACAAGTCCAACAGATGCAAGTTTCTCTTAAAAAAAAAAAAAGGTGAAGGTGGGTTAGATTATTTTAACAGAAATGTCATTATTTAGCTAGGTAATACTCTGGTGTCACCTTGGAAGGCAAAGATACAGACTAGTCTTTGCTCTGGGGCCGGGATAAATGGGAACGGGACTTTTCCCGGTTTCCCGGGGTGTAACAGTCGTCGTCAGTGTCAGACTGCGACCCTTAAGCAAGGAGCGCAGGTGCTGCTGCACATAAAAGGAGTGAACGATTATGGGTACCTTAACGGACACACATCTCTTCCAACCTTAAATCTGTGTTGAAGTATTATCTAACTCGAGTCTAGAATTACAGGCTTCCCTCTTAAAATTTCTTGTTTCTCTCTTTGCAGCAAATTGGTGCCCCACAAATGGTTCTAGAGTACTTGTTTGGCCCTACACCGTCTCTATATACGTGAATCTCTGCTCTTTACCCACCGACCCTGCCGACACGTTGGACGCCCGCCCCCGCCTTTGCTCCCGAGGGGAGCACCAAGCATTATCCCAACACCTCCCCCTTCTGTGGTGGGACCCCCGGCGTTTCTTCCTCCGCGTGAGTGCTGCTGTGCGCCCTCCGTGTGCCCTTTCGCTCAGCACTGTTCAGAATGTATGAATGCGAGCTATTATAACTATATCTGCATGTATTTCACAATTAAAACATTTCTTGGCGAGCCAGGAAAACCCTCGGCAGCAGCTCGGTGCGTTGCTTGCCCAGGACGCCTGTTCCTGCATGCGGCAGTAAGC
>NW_008236478.1:1792281-1794778 GCF_000691975.1 Corvus brachyrhynchos
AAAAAAAAAAAAGGTGGAGGTGGGTTAGATTATTTTAACAGAAATGTCATTATTTAGCTAGGTAATACTCTGGTGTCACCTTGGAAGGCAAAGATACAGACTAGTCTTTGCTCTAAAATCTTCATTTAGGAAAGAATTTTTCTTCAAAGCACCTATCTGAGAACCTTATGGGATGCTTTTCAGAAATGCTTTTCAAAGTTAGCACAGAGCAGATAAGTAGGAAAAACAGACAGAGGGTTTCTGTGTTACTGGTGAGAAGTGAAGGCAAAAGTAGATGGAAGGCACAAAGAAAACGAGTAGCAGATCTGGGAACCTCTGGATACAGATGGAATGTATCTCTAGGTTATTGCTAATTTAGTAAAGAACTATTAAACAAAATATTTAAGTTGCCTCCTCAGGCTTGGACAAAATCAAGAGCAGGTTTGATCTTCTCCTGTCTAGACCTTCTGGTCTAAAAGCAGGTCACACCAGGTTTCCTGAATCCCACAGAGAGGCAGCGCCTCTTGGCAGAAGCATTCTGGCAGTTCTTGGAAGCTCTTTCTTGGGATGTCCGTGAAGGGGCATGGGTTATAGAGCACTCTGTTCTGAGCAGGGCTTGGATGTTAGGCTGCTTGCATCCTGCTGGGACAAAGTACCTTATCCTGTGAAATGGCATCAAATGTCCCAGTGAACTTTATTGCTCTGACCAGCCTCACCTGTAGCCTCCACATGCCCCTCACCCTCTGGCCCATGGGCTGGGACCCAGGAGGTCGATTTAAGCTCAGACCTGGGCCTTGCTTTGTTTATGCAGTCGGTGGGCTTGTTTTCTTGACGTTTTGGATAGACTTTGGCCTTGCATTTTAGGTAGCTTGTCTCCTGGATGCCCCCTTTATATGTGTCTTCCAGTTTGCCTCCAGTTATGTCTGTTAGCTGTGGCTTTTGCGTGGTCTTTAGGCCCATGTTGCAGCATTTTCTCCAGTCCTGTCTGACCCTGTTGATGGAGCCTGCTGGCAGCTCCTGGCTCTGCCTGCTGTGCTCAGGCACTGTGCAGTCCTGCCCCACCACTGTGTGCCTGCGCTGGGGCTGCCCTCGGCCCCTGGCTTGTTCTCCCTGAGTGCACAGCTGGCCCTTGTTCTTCCTCACAGATGTCTTTGCTTATCCCACAGAGCTACTGCAGCCCTCTGCGCTTCCTGTTGAGGTTTGCATTTGTTTTGAGAGCTGATGTTGCAAACAGAGGCCTGAAGGCTCCATCGAGGGATTATTTGAGGTTGTTGATACTGTTTGTTTGTAATCTGGCTGCAGTTGAGAATTCAAAAGAGTATCTAACAGCCTATATTCCTCAGTGTTTTTTACCATCAGAGGTCAATAAATATTTGCAAGGTAAGGGTTGAATATTTTGTGAATTGGTGGTGGTTATGAGGTGTCCCTCTTCTGTTGTCTGTGAAATCAATATTTCAAAACCATTTCCTAGGGTCAGTGAAGGATTCTGCGTCAGAGAAAAAAATTTGATGGAGAGGTTAAGAACAGTCCCTTTCCCCTTCTCCTTCCCTTTACAGTTTGGGTACTTTTTTCACATCAAAACCTTTGTAGTGTCTGATTATTCCTTATTGAGACTTTAAACTTCTTTTTACTCTCTCTTCTCCTACTTAACATCTGTGTTAGGGCATCTTAGTGCCAGTACCTTTTTTTCCTGAAGTCTTTGAGAATACTCCAAGAATGCATTGCTAGATGCTTTTCTGATATGGCCGTGTTTGGTCTTGTATGAGCCCTTATGGCCAAAAACCCCTATGGAGATTTGCAAGTCTTGACTCAAATTTGGTGTTCTCTTAGCCTGGGACAGTAGCCCCCATGTGTTTGCTTTGGCATGTGATACAAAATTAACTTGAATTTCTTAATTTTCACAACTAAAATACAGCAGAGAGTTTTTCCTCATAATTATTTTCTTTTTCCTTAAACTCACTGCTTCTCTTCTGAAAAAATTTACACAGTTCGAAGCTAGCTTATGACTGCTAAAGTGATCAGGAGACAGACCTGCCAAAGTGTCTTCTGTGTAAGCGCTAGCAGTTTTGCACTTAGATAGCACCTCATACTTCTTGGGGGCAGAGTTAGGGAAAAGAGAAGAAAAGACATAATTCTGAAACAAGTAAGTTCATACATGTAGCTTTTCCATTACTTGCAGATCACTGACTTGTGAAGAAAATATACTTTCAAAAAAGTATGAAAAATTTTCATTGGAAAGAGCAGTGATCAGCTAGCACCTTTTGGAGAGAGGAAAATATTCTTCTAAGCAGGTGAGAATTCAAATTCACATCAGTGATTGTGTTGATGATGTAAATGTGTGTGTCAGAGACCACTATGTCTTCACCCTGTCACAGCTGTCTGGCTGCCTGTTTCGGCGCTTGCACGGATCTGCGCCGTCACTCTTCTGTGGAGGCTGGCGAGAGCCAGGTGCCCTCTGGTGAGTCCAGAGAGGAAAGCTGTGTGTTTGCCAGGAAGGCAGAGGCACACAGGTGTGCAG
>NW_008236478.1:1794794-1819713 GCF_000691975.1 Corvus brachyrhynchos
CAGAGGAAAAGAGAGTGTAGGGTGGGAAAGGGGAGATTGTGCAAGCAGGTACTGCTCATCCAGGCAAAACAGGCCCTACCACTGTCATCATCTATTGTACTGCACAGGAAGGAATTCAGACAGTGGCTGTAGGATCACCCTGTACAGTTCAGTGTGGGCTCCTGATCCCTCACCTGGGACCTGGTACTGCTGTAGTATGAGTATCAGTGGTGGCATTGGAGGTGACTGTATGGTGGGCACAGGGAACAGGGCAGAATTTTTTTCTCTTAAACTGGTTTGTGAGGAATCTTTGATGTTAATTATGGTAACAAATATCTGCAGTTTAAAACTGCTCCATGTTTCCAACCTAATGATGAACTGTGAAGAGAAAAAGAGCTTAATCTTTACTAAAGAGTGACTCTTCCCCTTACAGAAATGTCAGCAACTCATTTCTCAGTGAGGTTGCTTTGCACACACATAGATGAACATGACTTAAAAGTATTTCTTTCTGTAGGTTTGCAGTGTATTTGCACTCTTTGCAAGCATGTTAAAATATGCATGTTGTATGCATGTCTTGTATGTGAGTAAGTATTAATTTGTCTTAGCACGTCTAAAGGGTATGGGCTTTGCATAAAGTATATGTGCTGTGGTGCACTTGAGTGCTTGGGTGGGGAATGAGTAGGAGAGGGAATGTATCTCTTCAAGTGAAGGCATTGTCAAACATGCACACACATTTATAGGGATATGATTATGCCTGAGAGGGAGGTGAGAAAGTGTGTGTCTATGTGACAATATAAGATCCCCTGTGTATCCCCGAGCGCTTGGTGGACACCCATATGCAGGCAGCCTGGGGATTCTTCTATGTGAACACACGTGCAGGTGTCCGAGTCGTGAGTGGGAATGTGTGGGGCACATTGTGAATGTGAGCCTGCACACGGCTCAGCATGGATGTGTGGGAAAGGAAGCACGAGCAAGCTGCACATCTCCTCGTGTTGAGTACAAGCAGAAAACTATGGTATTGGGAGGACCTTGGCTGACAGCCTGGCAGAACCAGGCATGTTTGCAGAAGACAAAGCAGAATAGACAACATGAAAGTTATTTTTGTCTATCAGCTGAAGCTTTATAGAGACATCAACAAGATCTTGTCTCATGCCAGCTTAATTCCTAGTTAATCAGCAGTCTGCTTGGGCAAAGGAAGGAACTCGCATCAGGGGCTGATGATGAGCCAAACTTCCCGATACTGATTCGGGAGCCTGCAAGGAGCCCTCAGTATTGCTCTGCCTGCATTTGGCTGCATTGCTAACCACTGGGTAATGCTCTGGGATAGCTGAATGTTTCATCAGTCATGTTCTGGTGGAAACCACTCCTGCATAGGGAATAAGGGTTGGTCCATTGGCTATCCCTCCTCGGGTGGTGAGCAGAAGATTTTTCACCGTGTGAGATTAGATGCCTTATCCAGGAAAGTTTCAAGTGACCTAAATAATCCCAAGGCTTTCATCCTCTCTCTTAGGGCACTTCCATGTAACCTGCAAGTTGACTTTTGCTTGCTTCATTTCAATTCCATTTAGTGAGATATTCCTCTGTCTCTGGTGCCCTATAAAAATGCTGCTTCTTCCTTCCCTCATTCATGAATGAAACCCCTCTTTTGATCATGAGCTTTGTGTATTGATGCTGAGGGCCAGCTCACTGTCTTTTCTAACATGGCTTTCCCATCTACTTTGCTGAAAAGCCACCTTTCTCCTTTTTTTCCTTCTGGCTGGTTTCTCTGATGCCACCAGAGTGGTGTGGGAGGGTATCTGCCTGCCCTGTGACTGGCATGTGTTTACCACAGACCTATAGCCAAACTAATTAAAGTGCTGATTGCACAGATCCTGGCCACCAGTCTGATAGTTACTGTCTGGGAGCGACTGACGTGGTGTCTTACTGTTTAAATGTCCTCAGAGAGTAACAGGAAATTCTCATCTGTGGCTGCTTGAGACACAGTTGAACTAGTTACTGTGGGGTGAAATGACCTTGGGAATGCCTTGAGTGTTGGTTATTTCAGGCAGGTTTTGTGCATGTCCTTGTCCTGCAGCACTCCATATGAGGGCAAAGTCATCCAGGGCAAACATTCTTCATTTCTTAACACCTCCCACCAAAAAAATGCTGTGAATTTCCTAAGTATTGGAAAGCACCTATGGATAGTTATTTTATATAGATAGTCCTCATGTCTGTTTTTATATTGGGTTTTTATCAGGTAAACCCCAGCACATCAGCTTGCCTCCAGCTTTTCTAGGCAGACTGATGTCTTTTCCTTTTAGAAGCTGAGCAGGATGGGGTTTATTTCATTCTTGCAAGGGAAGTGGTCATCACAGAGTGGGTGCTGTGACCATAACTGAGGCAGAAGAACTTGTATTAGACCATAGGTGTAAAATGAGTGAAGAGTCTTTACTTGGCCCTGTCTTCATTGCTGAGCTGACAAAGGCGAAAATTTGGTATAATCTACTAAAGTGTTTGATATCCTTTGCTCTATGTCATTAGTAAACCAGTGAATTGGCCTGACACCAGACTCAGCTATTCCCTTTGCCGTGCTGATTACTATTATGTTACCTTACCTTTGTTTTATGGGCCATCAGCCAGGTTTCAGTCCATGTGATGGTGTTCTGTGCAGGCCCATCTGGTGTTGCTTTCCTACTAGGGTTTTGCCAGGCCCTTTTCTAAGACTATGACAATACTTCTGGACTTCCCACTTTCCTTTCCTGTACTGATACAAGTTCATTTTTGTCCCAGATCTTTCCCAGCTTTCCCAGGAGACTGTCTGCCAATGGAGTTTATCATTGTTACCACTGTAAGGCCAGCAGCTGTGTGCAAGGTGCTGTAGAGACAGAGAGCACATGTACCTAAAAGCACTGAGGTGAGGGTGGCTGGAGGGGAAAAGTTGAGAAGACATAAAAAAAGGCACTGAGAAGGAAAGTGGCTTTTATTGCTTCCCCTAACAATACAAAGAGACTCTTATTAAGAGTTTCTCATCTCTGTTTGCTAGAAGGCCAGGTTAAATACTTCTGAACATTTTCCTACCTTGCCTCTTTTCAACCAAGTACTCCAGAATCAATTACCTCCATTGCTTTCTGAAGCTCTTTAACAATATATTGCCTATTCTGCAATCTTCCTATGTAACCCCAGCTTCTTTGGCCTTGGGAAAATGGAAAGTAGATTGTGACCATACTTTGATGGAAAGCACCTGGCCAAAGCCTGACAATAGGGGAGCAGCTGATGTTGGCAGGAGGAATGGAAGAAATGGCCTGGAAATGGGCTTTTGGTTGCTGGCCTTGGGCAGGTATTCCTCCTGATGGAGCCAGGCTAGCCAAGTTGTTTCCATGGCAGTCATCTGGACTGCATGTCCATGCATTCTCCTAAAGCCTCCATCTCTCCTTGCAGTTCATTATGCAGACTGCTCTGTGAGTATTATTGGACAGTGTGCTAAGAGGGGGCTGCATTATTCTACATGATCTTTTAGTGTCTAGAAAGGAGGGTATAGACGCACAGTGACCTGCATGTCTGAAAGCCTCCTGTTACCTCCCAGGATTGAACAGGATGTGACATACTTTCCAGTTTGGCTTGTGGAAACTGATGGCAGCACAGATGAAGCTCTGGCCCTGTGACTGGTATATGTCAATTACTGACTCTCTGAAGTTTGGTGATACTTTAGTTTCACCTCTCCTGCATCATCATTTGTCCCTCTAAGTACAGTGCCTTTATGTTCTGCAGCACTCACTCCCACTCCTCCTTTTTGTTCTGCCTGCCCAATCGCAGCTCTTTGCCCACCCCAGCAAAATGTCTTGTTGGATCTTTTCACCTGGAATGCTGGATATTTGAGGCTCTTTCTATTGCTAGCAGAGCCAGAGATATAGTCGGGCAACCTAGATTTGACCTAGGATTCAAGTTGCTTTCTGGAGCAGTCCTCGTTCTTACAGGCTGACTGTGTGCCAGTGAAACACCTAGGCTAGATGAGTGGAAGGGCTGGAGAAGACTTGAGGGAGACATGTCAGTGAGTCAGACAAAGCTGTGGAAGGGTGGTAGGGAGGACAGAACATGGGTATAAGATCTCTTCCCTAGAAACTCCTCACTGGTCTCCCTGTTAATTCCACAGTGGTCAGTGCTCAGCAAGTGCGTATTCCATCTCTGTTCTGTCTTGCCTGGGGTCTCTAATATTAAACAGTGCCATGCAGAGAAGAGTGCCACTGAGGAAAACATTCTGGCACATAGCAGACTGTGACCAAATCCGCTGGAGAAGGAGTTGAGACTGGTGGGAAGGGTGGCTGTGTTTCTGCTTCTCTAGCCTGTTACCAGGACTTGGCAAATGCTCCATGTATTGTGATTTGCTCATCTCTCCTTAAACCCATGGCCTGCATTATAAGTGACCTGGGAAGATGTTTATCACCAAGAAGTGGGTGTGGAAAGCAGAAGAGACTTTTCTTGATCAAAGTGGCAGGTGGAAAGTGCCCTGGTATGTCTGCTTTGGTCCTGTCCATCTTCATGTCAGAGTGAAGGGAACCTGTAAACATACTCCAGCTTCTCTGATTGCATGTGAGTAATTTTGGGCTCTGCCTCTGGGGCCTTGTTTACTGTTTGGGAAGCAGTCTTTCCAGTTCTCCTTCCTGTATCCAGATACGGTCCAGGACTTAATTCCTCCTTGTCAGCCCTAACAGTGATTAATAAGGACACACATTTCCTGGGTTTTTCACTCACTTTTCTTAAAGACTTGCCTGCCAGTGGTAAGGAGAATGAGATTATAAACCGCTATTGGCATGTGAAGGGCCTGGGGGCAGCAAGTCTTGGAGAAGCTGTGATGCAGTTCCAAGCATATAGAGAACAGAGGGCAGCTTACAGAGACAAATTCTGCTGTCAGCTGTAGGTTTCTTGCAGCTGAAGTGAAACATTGGAATCTGTGGTTCATAGTTATTCACAGTGATACCTTCTTGGAGGTGGCAATCCCAACTGTAGCTGTTGTGGTACTTCTGGCTCTTGTGAAGCATTTCTTTGCTGTCTCAAAGATCAAGAAAAGCCAACAGGTGAGCATCCTGGTAGATTTCTCTTTGGACTTGAGACTTTTTGCCTCTCATATGGTTTATGTGAGATGCAATGTGCCATGAATCTAAGTGTTTAAGTGGAGGTTCCTCTCCTCACGTTTCTCAAAGGGATCATGGTCAAGTCTTCACTTGTAATCAGTTAGTCTGACCTAGGTACAAAGCTCAAGGCCAGCCCCCCTGTAAAAAAGAAATACTGACAGGTGAGTGGCAGGGAGGTTTCGTGGGACTGCTGTACTGCCTGCCTGCAGTAATGTCATGTTGGCTGAGCTCTTATCACCCAGTTCCGTTACAAGAGCCATGTCTGGAACATGTGTGTTTTGCAGTCAATCCTTTCTTCCCTGTCTCATCTCACAGGGGAGTAATTGCCAGCAGTTTCCTTCCACTCCCATCTTTAATGACTCCTTTAAACACTTCAGTAATTTGGTCACATATTTAATATTTAGACCTAAAACAAAGCGAGGATAGGATCCAAACCTCCACCATGTTCCCATTTGTGGCTTAATTGAGTGTTATAGGAGATACTGGCTGAATTTATTCTGTGTTTTTACCCTGTCTTTAAGACAGCAATAACTGTCCTGGAGATACTGTGCAAGGATCTCCAAAACGTGTTGGTGCTGAAATACTAGAACAATCAAATTCATAAAAGTGATTCAGGAAAAAATATTGTCATGCTTCCAGACAAACACAGCCCTCTCTTGAAGAAAGAAAGGCACAGCACTATAGAGATGTAGATAGCAGTATGATGGGACATTGAACTAGAAGATTCAATCTTTGTAGTCCCACAACCAAATTAGAATAAAGGTCTGATTGCAGCCAGAAATACAAGCTGGACAATCATCTCAATCCAAATGGCTAGAACTAAGTTTGATTGGACATTACAGAGCTCTCACAGCTGCTGAGTTTTTAATTTTTCTTGACTGCAAGGATGGGCTGTCCATTATAATTCAAGTGAAGTTTTAGGTTGAGGCAGCCAAAACGAATGTGTTCTGTAGGGTTGTCATCCTTAGGGAGATGTTTGGTTCTCATCAGGACTTTGTTCTCTCTTACTACGGGATGACAGTTCTGGCTATCACTTGTTTGATTAAACACCCTATTTTTTTGTCAGTCTGTTGGGCCTTTACAACAAGGAAGAGATCTGGTGCCTTTGGACTTCTGTGTCCTTCATTCTGCTTCACTGTAGAGATGAGTGACTTGACCCTGAAGTTTGGGGTTCGGGCTAAGGTTAAGACCAGGTCTTGGTAATCATGGGCACCAAATTTTGGTGCTCTCTTAGAACAGAAGCTTAGAGTAATGTGAGAGGGAGTAAGTTGTTTTCTTGATTTAATGCTCAGTTGTTCTAATGGCATGTTACAATGATATTGAGGGTCATGGCTAATAGGAACAGTGTCTCTGTAAGTAACCCCACCCCGAGAAATTTACAACAAATTAATACATTTAAAATCAGGCACTGTAAAGTTTCTTATGGTATTCTTTTTTTCTAATTGCTACATTCAAAGAGAAAAAGAGAGATGATTCTGTACCTATTTTTTGGTTGTCTCGAGTACTGTGAAAATTCCTGTGTTCTGTGTTTCAATCTGTCACACTTTGAGAGGGCCTGGGGGCCTGGCACGGGGAGGGGACTGCATCCCCTTCCCATCAGCAGTCAGTCTTCACTCCTGCCTTCCTCCTCTTCCTCACCCAACACAGCTGTACCTTCAGCTTAGACACCTATCAGCAGGATGCTGTGCCAAAATGCCTTGATGAACCAGAGCTCCCTGGTGCTGCCCCAGGTCCTGTGGCTTCCTCCTTGCTGAAAGACATTGTTTTCAAGAACAGCCAGTGCTCAGCTTTTTGATGAATTTAATTCCAGCTGCCATAGGGTAAACTCAGTCTCTGGTGCAGGGAGGCAGGAGAGAATGATCCCTATGTGACTGCTGCAGCCCACACATACAGGAGTGAGAGGTGGGGGAAAAAAAGAAATGAAGGCAGAAAGTGGAGAGGATACCATTTAGTAACCTCTGAAACTGGGGTTAACCATATTGCTTCCAGTGAGGGCCACATCCTGCTTAGAGCCAGACTTGTGTGAAGCTGGTGATAGCAGCCAGAACGCACCAGCTCACAAACAAACAAGCAGAGAGAGGAATAAAGGAAGGCAGGAAGACAGATGCCCCTTGGGCAAACACTTGTTAAATTGACAAACTTGTAGAAAATGATTAAGGCTCTGGCTGTTCCTGGTCCAGAGGGGCTCTGAGCTGCTGCCTCGAGCTAAGATACAAAGGTAGTTCCTTGGGAGCCTACAGTGGACAGGGCACAGAGGGAGGTGAAACAATTACTGCCTGTCTCTACGGTGCAGTCTCTTGTCAACTGTTATTTATGTTTCCCCAAATGTTGCAGTCTTCTTACAGGGAAAGCAGGCCCTGCCAATCTATGGCAAAATAATTGCAGCAACATTTTCCTCCCTTCCTTCCTCCCTCCCTCCCTCCCTCCTGTCTTGCCATGTCTTACTCTCTCCAGCTCCGATTTACCTTGGACTCCTTTGATAATGAATTGTGATTTAACCTCCACTGAGAATTCAGATCTCTCACTGACTAGTAGGGTTGAGAGCTCGCTTGTGCCTGGGGCCCTGCTGGAAGCCACCCTAAGGTAAGAGACCCAGGCCGGTGCAGCAGCTCTTGCTGAAAGCATTTATGCCATATTTTGTCTTTTCTCCATAAGCTTGCAACAGAGGCAATATAAATGTTCTTCCTTGTCCTTCACAGCTGAAACATACTTCCAGGAAGGGTGATTACGCACCTACCTTCTACCCCTCTTGAGGCATTACCTATGGTTCTATATCTATTCTATGTCTGCCTGTTGTCCTTGCACTTGATTTTCTTCAGAGATTTCCATTGGGGCAGCAAAGAATCAAACCAAGGACCTCAGACTGGGACAGTTTGTGCTAATAAACAACTTGAAGCAGCCAGGGCTGAGCCTGTAATTGCTTAGTATGAAGTGTGGTGCAGGGTTATAGTTGTGGTGAGCAGTTCCTTTACCAGGAACCTAATGTCCAGCAGCCCATGGGGTTTGTTTAACAGAGGAGCCTGTGCTTCTTTCTGTCAGTGGCACCACACAGTCCAGACAAGCTAAATGGAAACAAGCAGAGACCTGTGCCATCTCTTCTGGCCTCTCTTAGAGCAGGGATACTTTCAGAGAAGTCTCTCAGCACTTGGACATGGTTTCAAACTTTGGGCTTCCCCTCACCTACTGTTCTGTCCACCATCCACCCCCTTCCCTTCATTCCAAATATGCATAATATCCATATGTCAGGAAAGGGTTAAGTGCTGCTTACCCCAGCCAGCTTTGCGTATTTAAAGTGAGTAAAGGTTTAATTACCAAATGATGACAGTGTCATATGGTTTTGGTGATGGCGCGTGGCATTCGATGAATGCAGAAGAGGGGAGGATGTGAGAAAGACACTGAGTGGCAGTGGGGAAGCGAGGAAGCTAAAAATGCCAAAGACAGTAAAACATCTGTAATTTGCAATTCGCTAGTGTTCGCTGATTGCTCATGGATTAAAGATTAAAATCTATTCTCTGGCAGATGGGGGAGAGAGAGAGAGGAAATTCTTACGAGCATGTTTTGCATCTGCATTTCATTCTGCTCCTCTTTACAATAATCACGGATGAGGAAATAAACCCAGATCTGGGCTGGCAGGAGGCGGGGAAAGCACACAATATAGGCAGGACTCAGCATGCTTCTCCTGCTCGCGAAATGCCAAGCACAGAGAAGGAGCTGACATCAGGATTGCTCCTCTTGATGCCTGGGACTCTGTTTTGGCTGCATGAGGATGAATGTTCCCATGAGGCTCGGAAGTGCCAAGAGCCAGAGCAAAGTCTTTCTTCTGGTCACCCCAATTCTGCATTCTGGGGTTTCTTTGATAGGAAGGGGACGTTAGCCATCTGTCCTGTCTCAAGGGATGACTGAGTCTGGCTACAGTGTCCATGACGTGATGTTAACGCTTGCAGGCAAACAATACAAGTAGAAATAATGTTTGCAAGTATAAATCATTTTTATAACTTCAGCTAATCAGAATCTGTCCCTTTTATGGGCATGATGAGCTCTCTCTCTTTCTCCCTCTCTCATTCTGACTCTCACACAGGGTTTCTCAAGTGTGCAGGACATTAAAAGAAAAATGGATAATAAAACTGCAAATACAAGGCTGGCTCCTTAGAGGGGCTGGGTACTCACGACTGTGGTTGGCTTCACTGGAGCCAGCTTTTGTGGCGAAGCCCACAATTTAAAAAGTATGAGGCAGCCTTAGGACATGCACACTCTGGCAGGCTTGTGGAGGTTAGGGCACTCTCCCTCTGTAGTGGAACAGGACTGGTGGTCTGCTTGGCAGCTCTATCTGGCCTGCAGAAATTTTGTTCTCTGGAAGGAATAAGGATTGCATCAAATGATCAGGATAGCACAAAGGGGCTCACAGGTCCTGACTCTGCTCCTGGCCCTAGCTCAGTTCTTTAGGCAGTTGTGGTTGCCAGGAGGGGCAACTTCTCCCTGTGGCAGTACAAACCAGTGTTGGTGAGGAACTGCAGCTCCTTTCTGCTCCATCTGCCTCCCACTGCAAATACCGCTGTCTTAGCTCCACCCACACCAACAGGTTTTTTACCACGGGAATAAAATTTTGTTGGGTGTCTTTGGAAATGTTGTGTGAATATGAAGCTGCTACAACCTATCAATGAAAGGGTTCCTTCCACAAATGACATGCATTGCTATAACATTTATTATATGCATACCTTTCTGTAAATTCATTGTCATACGCTTACCTCCATCTGTATGCACATACAGGGATGCTCCTAAATCCCAGTCCTCATCCCACAAACCTATGCACTCTGACTATTCAAATATTACCATAATTTTTGAGTCATGGAAGTGAGGTGAACATGCCAAATGGAACTTAGACTGGGCTAGGCAGAGTTCAAATGGTATTTGCTGTGATAGTGGAAAAGGGCACTGTCCTAAGTGTCCTTGGGGTTCCTGCCATCACATCGTTATTGTGTTTCCATGTCCCTACCATAGCTGTGACTTAGCTGCCAGCTCCCCATGCCATGTTGGTGCCTGGGCTCTGTGTGCCCCTGAAATAGGCCCAGTCAACCCACAGAAAGCAAATTGTTTCAGGACCAATACCTGGGTCTTTGTAACATGGGAAGACACACCTTGCAGGGGGGAAGGGAATGCTCATGGATGCTGGTCTGGCAGTTCTCTCTAGATATTGTGAAACTTAACTGGCGAGTGTTGCTGCTGCTCAGTCACCTTTGGGTCTTGGTTTGTACTTTGTCATGGAGCAGCCCTATACTTCCTGCTCCTTGATGTTTTTCAGCCCGTTCTGACTGGAATGCTGGGCTTGTGCTTTCTACTAGTTGTAACAGTGTTAGCAGAAGCTAACAGGAAAACTTAACTGGAAGATGTGTTTTTTCTGAGCAGTGCCCAGTACAGCTTGCCTACAGCTTAAGAGAAAACTTAGGGCTCAGTTTAGAGTAGGGAGAATAAAAAAGCTGAGCTGTAATAGCAGGGGACTGGAAAGATTCTGATGAACGGAAGTGGACTGTGCCAAGATACATAATCTGAATTTTTTTTTCTTTCTTTCTTTTTTGTCTGGGGAACAACTGGTAAGTGTTGGGATGTTGTTTAAATTTTTATTAAAAAAATTAGTTTTATATTTGCATTTGATAAGCGAGAAGGAAAGTGTCAGAGAGAGAAAAGAATGTGCACAGGAGGAGAAAAAAACCCTAGATGTATGGGCAAAAAAGAACCTAACATTTGATTAAGAAGAGGAAAGTGATCTCTTTGAATTGGGTCGCTGCTGTTGGACCACTGGGAAAGCTGTGTCTCTGTTTGCAAGTGATCTGTTTCACCAAGCGAAAAAGATGAGGCAGAGCAGAAGAAAAGCTGAAGAAAGATCAATGGGAGGAGGGGGACAGCATGGCAGATTTAATTAATTACTGCATATTAAAATGTTTGTTTACAGTAACAAACAGCTACAAGAGGTCTGATGTTAATTAATTTACAGCATTTTTCACCAGTCCCTTTGCCGTTGCTGGCAGTCAAGGAGGTAACACTGTGGCAGGTAAGATAATCTCTCTTTGGATTTACAGCAGCATCTTGGAGGTGAGCTGAGGAGGCAGTGCAGTTCTGACTGGCTACCTCTGCACAGCACAGGACTGAGGGGATCTTGTCCAGCCAGTAAAAGGGACATAATTTAGCAGCCTGGGCAAATGGTGCTCTGGTATAGCTTGGGAGCTGGGCAGTGTAAGGGCAGCTGCAAGGCTTGATAAAAAAGTCAGGCTTTTTGGGACGGGGTTTTGGTGTCATCTTGGTTATGCTGCAGAGGCAGGTGTGCTGTCAGGTTGCAGTTAATTTCACTGTGGGTCCTGCAGCTCTGAAGAAATCTGGGCAGCTTCTGTGGTACTTAGGACTGTGCAATTTGAACTTGGTAGGGGTGGCATGCAGAGAATCACTGTCCTCTCCATGTATGAAAGATTCTGGAGTGACATGCTCTACCCCAAAGGTGGATGTGGTCAGTCTCTGTGGGCACTAAACAATTTTGTTTCAAGATGGGATCATTTAGGTGTTGGTGGGTTGATATGAGGGGAGAGCAAATCTGGAACAGAGTTTTGTAATTGGAATGTGCCTGAATGTGGGTATCTTTCTTTGGACAAACCAAAGCTCAGGCTCTAGGGAAATCTACATATATGTTCCTCCAGCCCAGTGTGGCTTCTCTACCTGCCCACCTTATGCTCTAGCCTCAGTCCTCACCTAGATGGCTTTGGAGGGCAAAGGAGAGATGGCATTTTTATAGCCCTGTCCTGATTGTGCTACAGCTATGTCTAGATGCCTTCAAAGGGGGTGAGAAAGTGTGAGCTGAGAAGATGGGTCAGGTCCAAAGTGCAATGTGACATTTCTGCAAACAGAAGAAAAAAATCCCTAAAGTTATTCATAAAGCTCCATCTGTTGCTCTGAAATGACTGGAGTGCTCAGCAGAGGTCTGAGGAGCCCTTTCACACACTACATAATGTGCTTATGGATGGACAGGTAATTAAGCACGGAAAGAGCAAGGCTGAGTTTAAAACCTCTGATCCCAGATTCACTGGTGTCAACGTTAGCAAAGAAGCAGTACAGCAGGTCTTGTTTTCACACCTGGCTGGTTCCTCAGGCTGATAGAGCTGTGCTCTGTGCTCTTTTCCCAGTGAGCCCTTTGTAAAGACATCTGTCTCCTGCCCCTCTTGGTAGGTCTTTCACACCCAAAAGGCTGTTAACACCATGGAGAAGATAAGTCATATCTTACTCCTACCACCTGTAAAGGTCTCACAGCTGAAACCCCAGCTGGAGTAAATCAGCATTGTTTCCTGAACTTCCCCGAACCTCAGTTGTGCCAGCTGTGAGAGATTGAGCCTCTGTCTTTCAGCTGCCTCAAGGCAAAAAAAGTCTTCTCCCACTTTTGGAAGCTCCTCATCTGAGTTTCTCTGTGTGGCTGCAGGTGGGTTTTTTTCCTATATACTTGTAGACCTTTGCTGTAATCCCATAATTGACCTTTGTAGTGGCCCTGATATTGGCCCTGTCATTTTAATTGGCAGTTAACACTTTTAATGTGTCCTGACTGTATCCTGCTGTCAATTAGCTCTTGTCACTGTGGTTCACTTCCAAGTTCTTGATACCTGGTGTTAAGAGGTCCTAACACTGGCCTTCTTAAACCGCCCTTTGCTGTTTGCAATTTGACCAGCTGTAACTGTGGACATGAGCCACTCTGCTCCACCCTGATCTCCACCACACCCTAATCTCAACATTAACACTCCTTGTAATCTTCCTTTCACTGACCTCTGCAATCAATCCCTGGAACACAGAATCATAACAGTAATTGAATGATAATCAGCAGAAGAAAGCACTCTAGCAGGGAGACATGCTGAAGCACAGGACTTGGAAAAACTGGGTTAACTTTTTAAATTCATGAAACATTCAGATTAACCTTTGAGAGTGCATGCACATAGTCTTTACTGAGTGGATGCTTTGTCAGGTCTCGGTCCATCAAGGCACCAAATAATTTCTACAACCCAAAGAGAGAATAGAAAGTGTGGTTAAGAAATGACAAGGGGTTTTTAGGTGCTAAGTGTGGCGGGGTGAGAGTGAGTTTTTCTGTAAGTACCATGTTGTTTCAGAGATAAGCCTGCAAGGCAGCAAAACCTTTGCTGACGAATGATTTCTCAAACCGTTAACCGGCTGAACATAGCTGAACATCTGGGGAAGACACCGGAGCAGCTGTTGCTGCTCTTTAACTTTCCCTCAGCTTTGCCTTTAACCAGAAAAGTGCTGGCAGAAGGCAACAAATGGGAAAAGTGGAGCTTCTCAGAGCAGTTGTATCTCTGCCCTGGATAGAGAAGTTGCACAGCCCTACAAATGAGATCACAGACCATGGCACAGGGGGTATGTGTTTGCACCTGGCAGTCTTAATGAGAAGGAGACCTATGACCTTCTAAGAGGCCTACAGACATATGTTGCTCTTGGTCCATCAGAAAATTCCTGTTTTATGGCTATTTTCTCTTTCCATGGTTAATCCATGTTGCAGTAGTAAGGGCAGATAACTTTAGTGACCTTAGATGTCTTGTATAGCAATGAAAGTTCTTCTGAAGGGGAATCGCTGCAATTGAGATTGGAGCATGTTCCTTATGGATGGAATACTCAAACAAGGAGCTATCTTCTAGAAAGCCTTTTTTGGATCTATGAAAAGAAAAGGTAAAGGCTAAACTTGTAACAGCTTGTACTTACTAAGAAAAATGTCACCAAATTTGGTGGTGGAGAGGAACACAGATGCTTTATTGTGGCTGTTCTAGCACGGTTCTCCTGATGTTGTGTTTTAGTCCTGCCTATTGTATGAGCTAAACTGAACCATGCCACTTCTCTGTACCCTATTTCTTCACTCTTTCTGTGTCTTGTCTGTTCATGGTGTGACAGATGTAACATATGGGCTCCCGAGCTCCAGCTGGGCTCCAAGTGCTATTGCAGTAGGTTTCTTACACTACCAGTAACATGCTGACTAGGGACAGTGGAGTTATTTTATTTAATTTCTGATGCATGGTGAACAAATCAGGTTAGGAGATGGCTGAATATCTCCACATGAGAGCCATGTACCAATAACTTCTATAAGGTGGTCAAACACTGGAACAGGTTTCACAGAGAGCTTGTGGGGTCTCCAACTGTGGAGATATTTAAAAGCTGACTAGACACAGCCCTGAGCAGCTGTCTCTTGTTGATCTTGGTTTGGACAGGATGGTTGAATAAGACAATCTCCGTAGTTCCCTCTGACCTCATCCGGTCAGTGATTTCACGCTAAGGTGCAAAAAGATCCTGAAGGGGGTCCTTCTACTGATACAGGCAGTGTGGGGCATGGTCCTGAAGCAGTATCCCAATAACTTCCTGAAAGTCTTTCGATGCGGGGAGCTTGGCAGTGCTGCGGAGTTGTGAGTGTCTGTGGGACCTGTAGGATGGTCCAGGAAGGATGCTGTACTTCAGAGAGGCCTTTGTGCTGTCTGCTAACAGCCATGCCTTTTCTCCCATCTGCACTGCAGGTGCCTTGCTCTCTGAAGGGCCAGCACAGTCTCTTATCCTGCGTGGGTTTTTTGGCATTTTTTGTTTTGTTAGTAACTCTATGTATCGGTAATAGCAGCAGCTGCTCTTTGGGAGACTTGGGTTACTCCCTTTAACTAAAACAACACAGCACAGCACCCACCAGAGCAGGGAGGAGCCACACTGTTTCTCAAGAGGGGTGTGGCTGCCAGCTCTGCATAGCTCCCACCACTGTCTCAGAGCAGTGGTGTGTTTCTTTTCTTTCCTAGTGTGTCTTGGTATTTCACTTTTTTTTTTTTTTTTGACAGAGATAAATGATTTCTTTAGATCTGAATAATAATAAGTAAAATCAATGTGCAGGTTGAATTGGGAATTCTGACTCAAGTTCAGGCACGTTGAAAATTCAGTTTGGAAAGTTTGTGTCAGTTTTGACTCACAAGGGTTGTAGTGGCATTTGTTAACCATTCTTTCTTTTCCATTGTTTTGTTCTTTGGGCTTCTCGTTCCTTCTAGACTGATTTAGCATAAATAGGATTGAGAGCCAACTCATCCATGCACTGAAGATGCAGTTGGGAATCAGAAATGGGCAGAAAGGCCAGCCTGAAGGTCTGAGTTGTGAGGCTTCTCTGGGTAAAAAAGCAGCTTTTCTCTCCAAGATCTTATCAACTCACTAGACTGGGAGCTGAGGCTTGAAGAAAAATTGTGACTTGTATGGGCTCCCCATGTAATTGCAAGACTTGGCAGTATTTTCATCATCTGAGAGTGTACCCAGAATATACCTGGTTTCTGTCTCCTTTCATTGCAAGTTGTTGAAGCAGGTGCTGTATGTCATTACTGATCAGTGCAGACTGTAGTGGAGGGGACTTTGGCCTTCCTAGGAGCCCCTAGGCACTGAGATCATACTTTGTAATGAATAACAGCATATGGACACGGGGTGATCTCGGACAGGGTCTGATTGCGCTCTCTCCCTGTCTAATGTCTGCGGGGTTTTTATATGAAATCAGTGAACTGCACTGATGTGTATTAGCGGAGTGTCTGGAGCATTGCTCCTGATTTACACCACTACAAAAGTGATCACAGACTAAGCAGGTGCAAATGTACATAGTTGATGTAGACCTCTGCCTTCCTGGAGTGCTTTTGGAGTAACTTGCCAGTATATTTTTGCCTGTAAAGCCTCTACTTCTGGGAAGAGCAAAGAAAATGCTATTTCACAAGGAGAGTACAACATCTCTCTTGATAGAGGCAGCCTATATAAATCTGTAGTAATAATACCAATAATAATAATTATTATTGGGTAATCTGCTGTTCAGGATTCTGACTGCGCAGGCAGTTCCTCTGCATTTTGACAGCCTTGTGGCCAGTAAGAAAGCATTAAAAATGATGCAAGCATTTAGCATTTGTGAACTTAACTCTATAAACTTGATGGAGTGAAGAGAATCTTTTTGTTCTGTGCTGAGCTGAGAAATACTCTGGCACTCTGGACACCTGCCATCTTCCCCCTACTGCCTCTTTTATGTCCTGCTGTGAATCTGCAGTATCTTCTGCAGTGGCAGCAGCTGGCAGGACTCTGGTGCCTTTACCCCCCCCGACAGCTTTCTGTATTTGTACATCACCTTGCTCTGCATGGCCCAAGTTCCTGTGCAGGGCTCCTTAGGGCTCCTGCAGTGAGCGTGATAAATAATGACAATAAAATATGTCAACAATGAACAACATGACCCTGTAAATCATTGACAGCTATAGCAAGTGTTTCCTCTTCGGAAAATAGTCACCCTCATGTCTGTATTATTCTTTCATCTTGTTACTGTCTTTTCCAAGCTAACATTGGGCAGCAGCCATACAAATCCATGGGGTAAATATGCCAGAGCAAATCCACATCTGAGCGGAGGTGTTGGGCTGTTGGTAGATGCCTTTGTGCAGCCCACTTGTCCCTAGGACACCCTCCTGTAACACTGAAGTGGGCATATTATTCCTGTAATCACTCAGTAGGCATATTTCTGAGAATGAGATCTGAGCCAAGAGCAGAAATCTAATTCAGGATCTCAGACGATCTTTCTTTCTTCTAACTGGTGGCCTTGGGCTCAGAGTGACTGACTCACACAAGGAAATGAGTGTGACCTGTACGTTGCTACTGCTGTGTGTGCACGTAAGGGCAATTGAGTTGGTTGATATCTGATGAAATCACTGATGACTTTTTGGTGACCTCTGATGGAAAGGTCACATTTGAGACCAGGAGATTTTTTTCTGCGCAGTAGTCTGTCATAAAAAACAGCACCTCATTTCCACATGCTGGCTCTGCAGGAAACAGCAGCAGTCCAGCATTTTCAAACTTTCCTGTATAAAACTTGGGGTCTGAACGTTTAGTCAGCTTAAATCAGTGTAGCTCCCTGGGAATCAAGGCAGTTGTACTTGTCTGCACAAGTTGGTTCTTAAACAGGATGCACTGAGTACTGTGGGGTGCCCAGGTTTCCTCTCCCATCCTCTGAATGGGTGTGCTACTTACACTAACTTTTGAGCAGCAGAACACTCTTAATAGTACAGAATGTACAACTAAGAATCAAATCTTTATATTTCAAGGCTTGAAAATGTTGGTCAGAGAGCAACACACATGATCTCTTGTAGGTCCCTGAAACTAACACATATCTGATTTGCCTGCAATTTGGTAACAAGTGAAGAGAGAACTGGGTCATATGCTATCTGGTTCATATACAACCACTGGTGCTGAGGAATAACATCAGAGAGATGAATTAGGGGAAGACTGAAACCTTTTCCTACTGGTTGCCCTGAAGAGGGATGGTGTGGAGACTTGAAGGCTGTGGATCACACAATCTAGAAAACAGGTGATGGTTGGGAATGTCAACCTCCTGAACTGTGGGGCTGACAAGGAGGTGGGGAGCCAGACAGACCAGAGCACACAACCTGCAGCCTATGGCCCCAGTGTTCTCTTTCTTCAGCAGGGAGCAGTCCCGCCCCCTGTCTTCACTTGTCATAGAGCTGACCTGTCTTTCACTCAGAAACGTTGTACTGACAGTGTGTGTGTATATAAATATATGTCTCTTTTGTTTTGGAGATGCCCTACCAGTATTGTTTTCCACTGTTCTCACTGGAGCCTAATCCCTGCTCTCCCTGTGCTCTGCTGTCAGCCAGGATCCAGTTCTCCATAATGTTGTGTAGTATGTGACTATTGAGTTCGAGGGCTATTTGTCATATCTCAGGCTGCTCTCTGGTCCTCACTGAGGCTTCTCTCGACATGCACTAAAGTTAGGGAAGAGGTAAGGAAGAATGTTGATATCTCGATGATGACAAGGGATGAGCCTAAGGTTGAAGGAAAGGATTAGGCTCAGTTGGTTTCACAGCTGCTGTAGTCATTGGAGTCAGCAGACAGTTTGCTTAATTTCCTTATATGTTTTGGGCTTCATCATCTTACGGTACAGGCCAACTGGAGTAGCATATGACTTTCCACCAGCTAAGAATTGGCCCTCACCTCATGCTGCTCCTTTGCACAACACTACTGCCATTGTATATTTTTCTACTTGTCTGCACCTTTCCTCGCTGCCTCAGACAGATTGGACTGGATGTGTCTCCCTTTCCTACCTGGACTCTATGTAGAGTGAGCAGTCACAAACCTCCAGTGGTGGAATGTACTTTGAAGAGTCAGTGAATGGCTTTTGCATTCTGCACTAACAAATTAAGCTCCTTGTGCCTTCAAAGTAAGATTGATAACTCCTCTGACATTTCATATTCAATATTCTGAATGTTGAGAGGTGTGGTTTCCCTTGAGATACCAATCTTTCTGCTTCTCTCCCCCTTTATCTCCAGAGAGCCTGCTGGGAGACAGAGGGGGTGGAGAGGGGAGAAGAAATAAAAAAGGCTTGGGGTGGGGAAAAGGAGAAAAATGACACAGAGGAGCTTTTTCCTTTTTTGACTTCATCAGCAGTGCCTCTCATTTCAGAGCCTGGCAAATGGAATTGTACTGCTCAGCCACGATGAATGATCCTCTTTCCTTACCACCCCCCGTCCTGGCAGGGTCACTGAAATAGGATTCAAAACTAAAATAAAAGTGTTCGTGTTTTTATGGACACTGAAATCTGTGATCTGATCCAGTTGAGAACTTTAGAGAGGTCAGAGTTGGGAGGAGATGAGAGAGAGAGAAATAAAGGGAGCTCAACAACCTGAAGCATACTTTTTGGTTCTAATTTGCCATGAGTGGGCAATCCAAGTATTTGTCTATTCAGGTACCCAGGGGTTGCTTAAAGAATGAGAAATTGAAAGAAAATAGTTGGATTGCAATTCTCCCATCCCTACTCCTTCTCATTACTTGAGGTTGTGAAAGGAAAAAGTAGGGGCACCTGGAGAAATTGTGGATGCCCAGAAATGTAGTTCTGGACATATCACTTCCAGGTGGGATTTGTCCTAGCTCAGTTCACTCTAAAGAGGTTGGCCCAGATTGGTTTTCTGATCCAGCTTGTTAGATGCTGAATGGAAGACCTTAGATGCAGCTTTGCAATACTGTTTTCTGTTTTATTATGCCTGGGAAGGAAATAGTCTGTAGTTCCTGCCCTAGCATGTTAATGTCTCAACTGACGTCACCCTTTGTGACCTCTGTGTCTCATCAAATCCACTTCAGCCAGAACACAGATGAAAAAGCTTCATGTTACCTTGCTCTGTCTCATCTGCCTCCTCAGCCAGTCAGATGAGGTGGTCTAAATTCCTGCTAGTCAAGCTGGAACAGGTGGACAGGTGTTTAATTTTTTTATTTCCCAAAGGAAATGTGTGTGTAGCAATGAAACTTTAGCCTGGCTGCATCTGGCTGTGGTACATTTTGGTCCATGTTGTGCATGTACTGATTCACAGTATATTAGTCAGGGGACCCTGTGCCACTGAAGTCTATGATGGGCTTGTCTCCCAAGTTGCTGCTGGTCTCCATTATCCCACAGGATATCCCGGGCCCCACACAGGTGCACATGCTGGCAGTCCAGAGGGCAAACCTGTGAGGAGGGAAACAGGCAGCCTGGTAGTGACATGCTGGGGCAAGAACTGCTCTGTTGGCAGCTCAGCTTTCCTGGTGAGAGTTTCCAGTGCCACAGCTGAAAAGCTGTGTGGTGCGGAGTGTCTCCTATGCTGCTGAGGCATGTTCTACAGATGTGGTACAACTGGCTTGCCTTGCAGTAGCTTGGGGGTGGCCTATTCCCTGTAGCATAAAAGAAATACACTGTCCAGAGAAGGGGGGGTGGATTGCAGCCTCTTGTGTAAGAAAAAACTCTCTCTGCAGGCTATAGCCCAGGGCAGACATTCTTTGCTCACTCACAGTAATTCACCATCTCTCAAGGGACCCATTGAGCTTATTTAACAAAGGTCAGCTAAATTTTCTAGTATCCTGCTGTGAAAGCAGGATTAGCAGAAATCTTATTTATCCTTGGTGTCCAGCTACTTGACTGTTTCACTTCCAACTGCCATGCTGGCATAGTCTGAATTTGGTGTGGTTGTGGTGGGTAGAATCTTAAAGCACCCACTGAGTGCTGACTTGCATGAGGTTGCAGCTGTACCAGGAGGGCTTGATTTGCTTCCTCACTTTCCCTGCCCTGATTCTCCATGGCTGAAACTCCCTAGGTTTTGAGTCACTCAGGCTTTTCATCAGTTTGTACAATTATAGGCAATTTGGGCCAGTTCTGACCTTAAAGAGGACTTGCTTTCAGATTCACTAGAAGCATTTGTGGCTCGCTGTGTGTGCTTTCTGCTTGAGGGGTGTTCCATGAATTGAGTTGTCTGTTCTATTTTCATTGCTGCTCTTCATGGCCTGGTGGCCCATCTCAGCTGGGGTTTGTGGTGGTGGGTGCTGTGTAAAGCATCATGAGAAGCAACAGCTGCTCTGAAGGCTGTTTAGTCTAAAAGGACATGGCTGCCAGGTCTGCAAGAAGAGTTCTGGTTTTCTCAAGTGGGGGTCTGTTACAGCCTCTTCCTCCTAGCTCCTATGAGTTATCTAATTGCCTCTCCCTTTCTCTTTTATTGAGCTGTTGAGTCTGTGTATCCCGCTTCTGGGATTTCCCTCGCCACCCCAGCAAACAGCACGTGTTTCTAGCTTGTGGAGTGCAACATCCACCCCTGTCCCTCCTGCCCCAGATTTCACTGTTGCCCCTGTTAGCAGTTGCTGGAGCACTCAGCCAGTCTACACCACCACACACCACCTGCCTCAGCAGCCAGGTTATGGTAGCTTCTCTGGCTCACTGAGGAGAAGTAACCACCAAAAGCCTGGGAAGTTTTTGCAACTTCCCCAGGACATGGTCAAGGAGCTTGCAGCAGACCTGAACTCCTGTTCTTCCAGACAGCAGCAATGCCTCAAGCACAGGGTCACCCTTCCCTTCACAGCAATGGGCTCAACCTCTGACTACAGATGCCTTTATTGTTTGTAGAGCAGACACAGAAAGCAGAGTGGACTGTGGGTCAAGGCAAGGCAAAGCAAAGGGTGACAACAGTGACGGCTGAGAGAAAGTCTCCCAGCCCTTTGCAGCTGAGACTGGAACAACTCCATCCTTCCCAGGCTTCTGCCTGCAGCCCCTGAGTGAGTGTAGCAGTAGCTGTCTTTTCTGCTGATATGAATTAAAAGCAACATGGCAAATGGTGTTTTCTAGCTGCTGTAATTATCTCTTGAGAAGGAAACAAGCAGCAGCCTTTGGCACAGCTCTGATCAGCTGTTTTGGACAGGAAGAACAATTGCAGCTACACGTGTTGGGCTTCCTTTTGTTGATGTGCCATGGTACTCAAAGCAAGTGAGGCTGGGCACCATGAAAGCTTGATCCTGGCACAGAAAAGAGCTGGCTGGGAAGTCAAACTCCTGCTTTTGGGTAGAGTCCAAGCACTGATCACTTCCAAAGTTAGAGTTCAGTGTTCTCTTCAACTCTGGGACCAATTCCTGCTTTAAATAGACATTGATGATGTTTCTACCACAGAGGAAGGAATAAAGTTTTATTCTGAATTTCTACCTGTGTCAGAAGTTAAAAATAAATCAATCTGTGTGTCTTGGGCTCATGGACCCAGTGTCATCTAGGCCATGAAATACTGTGTAGGTTCTGAGCCAAATGTACTTTGTCTTTTAAAGGAAAGGGCTTCATGGTGGATAGCACCCTGCTGGTGATATCACCCTGTGTCGTATTCTGCTGGTATGTCACGAGTGGTGCCTGAGCTAAATTTAAAATTCTGACTTGCTGTGACTTTTGGTAACCAAGAATGTTCTGTGCATTTTTGCTCTTGTCATTCTATTTCTCCTCCTGTACTCTCCCTTCCTCCCTGTATACAGGTGACTTGTATCAGGTAAGGCCTTGTTTTCAAGCCAGACTCTTCCAAGGGTGTGTATTTTCTGAAGGTGTGGGTTGTATGACCATATGATAGTATGGTTCTATCATGGTGGAAGTTAGTCCTATGTAATAAATACTGTTGTTTCTTGGCATTTGGCTCATCAGAGCAATGGCTTCTCCTTCCTATCATCTCACATGCCTCCTTCAAGAGATCACCTATTCTGAAAAACAAATCCTGCAGTGGGAGAGGGAGATGAGGAAAATGCAGCTCTGAAGATACAACACAGATACCACTATCCATAACTCTCATTGATCTAATGTTTGGCTAGGGTGGGTATTGTCTGAAAAGTTAGGCATCATACTTGCCTCTCCCCAGACACTTAGCCAGGATGAATTTTGCTTAGTGAAGGACAGCAGAACTCCAGGATGGGCAGGAACAGCTTGGGTTTTGGAGTCCAGTCTCCTTAGTGATAGTGTCAGTCTGTGACTCAGATGTACAACTCAGAAGGGGCTGCAGAAATCTCGGTCTGTATGCCTTGACTTCTCACAGACCCTTCCCCAATCCTCTATGAAGCCTACTGTGCATGAGGCTTGAAGCCACAGTGATGAGAGCAGGAAGGATCAAAGACAGAGCCACACACCTAGTGGGTAAAAACCTGATGGTTCCAGGCCACGCTTCATTCTGCAAAATAAAATGAATGAAAGCATCCCCCCAGCCCCAGCAAAGGTGACCTAAAAAATGTAAATAGTATGTGGATATAAATCATCGCCAGTCTCGTCTTCTCTACTGATGTTCCTTACCTGTTCCAAGCCTCCCTGCCAGTGTGGGCAAGCGGGACAGGGAACCAGCATGCTGCAAGTGCTGTGGGGGCTTTAAGAGAGGTTAATCTACCCATCTCTATGTAGCCTTTCGTCTTGGGATGAGTTAGTTTATGACTCCAGTTGGGATGCCTCCTGTGGCCCATGGACTGTCTTCATCCGTCCAGCTGCAGACAAAGGAAAGCAGACACTTGCACAGCACTAAGAAAGAGAGGAAGCCAAAGGGAAAACAAAAGGGAGAATACGAGGCAGAAGGAATTATTTTCTTTTTTTTTTCCCTTTCCCTTTTTTTATTCTTCCTGTGCTCTGCCTGTTCCTGTCAGAGCTGCTGGAAATTGTTACCGACAGATGGAGTGTCTTCCAGTTTCTGTGTCAGGGAGTTTTGCCGATTCTATGAACCATGCAAAAGAGGGGTCAGGCAAGAGAAGGAGAGAGCAAGAGAATGACCAATTCAGCAGAGCTCTGGCTTTATCACTGATCTGGTCAGGTTCACTGGGTTTTAACTCCATGAGCCACTCAGGCTTAGAAACTCACACCTTTGTTATCACCTTTCAAGAGGAGGGAGCAGGGCGGTGTGAATTCTCTGGGGTCATCAAGAAAGGCAGGCCAGAGATCATCTCCTGTAGCAGAAGCTGCCTTGCCCTCACCCTCCACAGCATGCCAGACACTTGGATGCTCTCTGTCAAGATTTATCACTATTTATTACTTCAAAGATCAGAGTGGGGACAAAGGCAGGTTGGAGGAGGTTTTGGATCCTGCTTGGCCCTACTGTCATAGCTTAGGGCAGGGAAGACCATGAAGGGATCAAAACTTGTCAGCACCCAGTATGATTGCTGTTTGGGTGCAGGTCAGAACAGAGCTCTCAGATCATGGGTCTACTTTTGGTTCTGCCATGTGTTCTCATGGTGGGAATAGAGGCTGTATTTATACAGATCTAAAAGGACAGACCACCTCCCAACTGTCCCTCTGAATGCCTCGTGTGTGGGCTGCATACAGCTTGTCTTGGTTTGCTTAGCCATGAGCTCCTGTGCCTGGTGTTCTTGAGTACCCTATACTCAAAAGGATATGATGCAGGCTATGCACTGCCAAGGAGGGACCTTGGAGTCTTGTATCTGACTCTATGAAGATATCAAACGATTTTAATGCTCACCATTGGTCTACCTGCATGTGAAGGTTGTATTGGACCTGACAGTATTGTCAGTCATGCTACAGGTGACAACTGAAAGTTGAATGACAGTCACTGGGAGGATCAGGCTAAACAGACATCCCAGACTGGTGCAAGAAACTAGGAAAATATAATTGAAAACTTTGCAGAATCCTTTTCTGGGAAAAAAAATCAGGAACAGGAAGCTTATAGCAGTGAGATGCTTGGGCAATTTCTTCTGCTAGAAGCTGGAACCTGGTAGCTATGACAAATTGAGTGTCTTGTGGGGAATATATTATTGCAATGGAAAGTCACTTTTCTGGAAGCTTAGGCCTGACTGAGCTTGAGTGGAGGTTTTGGAGGTCTTTACTTAGTTGTAATAAAGTCTCTGCTGGTCTAGATTAGTTCATTAAATCTGGGTACCTTGCTTCCTTTCACTGCTAAAGTTTTGCTGTGACATGTTACTGGTAACGTTGGTGCTGAATGTGCAGGCTCTGAACAGAGATCCCTGCCTGCAGAAGCAGGTTCTGTATCATCACAGCTGCCTGCAGAGTGGAGGTATAGAAGCTGAAATAGCATTGCTCCGTGGGAGACAGCAGCTGTAAGCCACTGGGCCTTTGGAATTCTGTTCTTTTTCTGGTTGATAGAGACCACTCAGCTGTTTGAATGCCTCTATTTTCCTTTCCAGAAAGTGTCTGATGTGACCCTCCTGCTCCAGAAAGGCTACAAGAGATGTTCTCTTGCTGCGGCCAAGTTGGGCTATCAGCTCAGGAAGGACATCCACAAGGGGCTCTCCAAAGCATGTGCCGAAGGCCTGGGATCCCCCCAGCACTGCAGTGCTCTGCTTAAACTATTTAGCTGTCTGAGCAGGCAGGCAGAACAAGCAGCCAGTGCCAGCTCTGGGGACAGTGAGGTTAGGGAATGATGTGCACATTTTGGTGGTGGCTTTGGCAAGAACAGTGCTGAATGTGGAGATTCCAGAGGACATGTACAAATAGCAGTGGGGCTGGTGTTCCTCTGCAGCCCAGAGGGAACTGGCTTTCC
>NW_008236478.1:1819757-1833728 GCF_000691975.1 Corvus brachyrhynchos
GTTTCCTGCGGATCACTGGCCTGTGCTATTCCATCACCTTGCAGAGAATGCAAAACGTTGGCAGGGTGTAAGTCAGTAAAAAATATCATGTTGCTTCAGCAAGAGATTCCTGGAATTTGGAAGGTGGAGGGTGAGGGTAATGTCGGATGATCTTGCTTTCACCACCAACAGAAGGCACAGAAGGATGTCGGGCATCTGTATGTGTGCTGGAGCTGTATGGGGGCTGCTGCTGCTTCCTGTGGTGGCAGAGAGGCCTGGGCATGTGGTAGGTTTTGTATAGTGGGCACAAAGCTTTCCCTTGCCCAAAGAACTAACAATCTGAGGTGACATGGGATTGCTGACACAGGTGTCACTGGATGAGTAGGAGAACAGTGAGTTTATGCCTCCTGGGCTCTAAATAGTTAATTGCCAAAAGTGAGCAACTAGGGATCACCTCCAGCAAAGGGCATCCCTAGGTCTCTCAGCACCCTCCCTTAGGGCAGCACAGTATCTGTGAAGGATATGGGAATCAAGGGAGTGATGGTGGTGGTGCTCATAAAAGGTTCAAATGGATCTGAGCTGCAGCGCAGAGGGGAAGTGATAATCTGATAGCTGGAGTTTTTGCTTTCCCTGAGTAACTTTGGTTTATGGCTTCTGACACGGTGGCAACAAGGCAGGAATATGCTGGGTGCTGGTAGATAGGGATTCTTATAAATGTTATTGCTGAGGAAGGTTATAGTTTCAGCTCAGGGTGGGATGCTGTTGCTGTAGTTACTGTAGAGCTGCACTACAGCCTGGATCCTCTACTGCAGAGCCCTTGAGCAGAAAAGTGGGGGAAAAAAGATACAGCAGAGTGGGTGTGATTTGGTCCAGGTCAGTAATAGAGTTTGGAAACAGTCCCAGAACTCCTGACTCTAAGCTTCTCATCTTTCTTCAGGTTCATCTCCCTTGGTGATTAGTCACTCAGCTGTGGCTGGTTGAGAGTATCCTGTACCGGGATCCCCACTGAGGAACTGTAGCTCTGTGTGTTCTTAGGTCGTGTCATCTAAATAGCATTATGTGTGAGAGGGGTGGCCTAAAATATCATCAAGAAGTATAATAGTGATGGGCCATCTGCCCATCTGAACCTTTTTCTCTGTTTCTTTTGCCTTCACATTCCTTAAACCACCCCAAAAGGTGACAGACTAATACTTCTTGCTAAAGGAAAGGCTGTAGGGTTTTTGGAAGAGGTCTTTGTCTTGTCTCTGGCATTGCCTAGGCCGGCCATTGACAGCAGGAAAAAAGAGGTGGGTTTGCTACTTGGAAGGGAAAGAAGCAAGTGTTTGATTAGGTTGTTAAATCCTCTGGGGATTTGTGACCTAGGCTTAGAGAAACTTCAAGCAGTTTGTTCCCCTTCCTGCAGGGATGTCACCCTTGCTGTGTACTGTTTTCTGACGGCTTCTGTGGTGCATTGCTGATTCACAACTGTATGCGGAGTTTCAGAGGTGCCCAATATCCTGGCTAGAGAATATGTAGAAACTGAGGAGCCAGCTCTTGAATTTGGCTAGTTGTGGGCAGCACCAAAGGTAATTTGATATGTAAAGGGTCCTTTAATATTGGTGCTTGCTTCAGAACAACTTGCTTTGTATTTTCCAGCTTTTTCTTCACTGTGAGAAGAGCACAAAGTGAAAGCTGAGGTTTTAGTTTTATGACTTGTCTCCAATGCTTTCCACGATGACTGCATGTGAGATGTGGTAACTCTGCAGGGAAAAAGAGATTGTGTGAGCAAACATCCCAAACCAGACAAACCTTAAGCAGTTGAGATTCAATGCAAAGCACATAGATGCCGGTTCAATTCCATTGTGATCAGCTTTGTATTTCTTCTTCTCATGTGTCAATGCTCTGTTTTCACAGGGTTGCCCAAAAATTTTCAGCTGGACTTGATTTTAGAAATGCAGGCTTTGGATTTCAGAAGGTACTGGTGAGCAATACAGGGACGAAGGAGACAAGCAGCCTTTGGTGGGAGTCACCCAAGTATAGGTACTGAAGATAGCTCTCAAAGGTGGTGTCTACTGTGTGTCATGAGATCATGAGCAACAGTGACCTTATGCGTGGAAAAGGTGCATGTGGATTGCCTGGAGCACCTACAGTCTGAACCAGCTCTAAAGGTCTGGAAGGAGTGTGTGCAGAGCAGTTATGAAGAGAAGACGGAGAGACCTATGGTCTGTACTTATAAGCTGGGGGAAGTTCTATTATATGGGCATTACAATTAGCAGAGGGGGTGTTTGTCCAGAAAGTGTGTGTGAGAGGAGGGGGGGAGTCAGGGAGGGGAGAGAGCTGGCGGTGATGGGAAGGAAGGGAGGGTGCCCTGACCTCTCCTCATAGCCCTGACTGTGTCCCCATCTGAAGGTCTGGCATATCCACTCTCACTACTTAATGATAGTGACATTACCCATCCGCCCAGCATCGCGGGGCTTTTGTCTTCATTCAGGCAGAAATGAAGTTCTCCTGGGCGCACTTATCAATCACTGCAAAGCTCCAGCTGTTCCGGAGCCTTTGGATCGACTTCAACAGCCGTGCTTACAAATTGTCTCTGAATAGCACCGAGCTGAGACCCCCTTTTTTGTCATTGTCTTCCGACAAATGTTTTTTTTCGGCAGCCTTTCGCAGACGTTGCCGGCTGCCTTCTGCCGCGGTGATTGAAAACAGGCCTGTTTTGCATTCTCCTGTCGGAGTCCTGGGTTCAGGGAGCTGTCCCTGAGTGCCACTCCAGCGAGTGCCGTGCCAAAGACAATTACATGCATAGTTTTGCTGATTGCATTAAAATCATTAGAATGAAAGATTCTGAAATCGTACATTAAGGGGGGAAATTAGAAAAAGCTTCAGAGACAGACAGCAACGTCCCCAAAGTGAGGGCAATACAATTAGCTCAAATTGTGTTACATACACACAGACTAGGAGTAGCTCCTGTAACAAATGACCTTATTATTGCTGCTCCCTCTCTCCCTCCATTCCTTTTTCTCTCCTTCACTCCCTTCTCATTCCATTTTCCTTTTTCTCTCCTCTGAAGCTTCTTTGGCCTGTTCTTCTTAATCTTCCTTTCACCTTTTTCCCTTTCTTTTGTCTTGAGGAGTGCCTGGGAAAAGGCAGTCATGGGATCCTGGGAATGTAATACTTGGCTTTCAGAGCTGCTTTGCAGGCCATTTAAGAGGAAGTGAGCAAGTGCAAACTCCAGAAGTTAATTTTCAGCTGAGCAAGAAACTTTGCTCTCCTGGGGAGCAAGGAAGTACATGACTCCAAAAGCTTTGTATGTGCACCAGCCATCAAGAAGATCAAAGCATTCAGCTGTCTAGCTATACACCATATCCAATGCCAAGAAAGAGACTAGCAACTATGCCTGAGGTGGGAAATGTTCCTGCATACCACAAGTACCAGCTTGGCGGGAGGTGCAGAAAGGTTAATTCTTGAGGGGAGCGTGATGCTTTTCCAGCATGAATTCTGAGTTGTTGAAAAAAAGAAATCACATCGTGCTGGGGCTCATGGGCCATCCCCTTTATCATCCTTGTAACTATGCTAACAGAGAGAAGTTGGCCACCTAAGAGTGCCTTACCTATGTCAGTCAGGGACTGAAATGCATCCTCCTCAGCTGGTAGTCAATGTCTTAACTGGAAAAGCAGTTATGTGTCACTCTGCCCTGTGACACTGTACAGCTTCTCTGCTGGGACTTAGGGTAGTTACGGTACAGGCTGTTTCCAGTGTACCAGCTTGCAGCAACGTGTGTCAGCTATGTCTGTGCATCAGCTTGCCCTGTTTTGCTGCTTGTACTTTCACTCACACATGATCTGTGTCCTGCTATAACATTATTCACTGTAGACCTCATCTGTAGAAGCATCCACTTGCTGCTTCCAAAGAGCCTGGACATACTATGCAGGTTCTGTTGAAATGCACATCAAGGCATGGAGCACAATGGCATACATGTGGCAGTGAAGCAGCACCACTGGTCCAGGCTCTGCCTTCTGGTTCACTATTTCCACTGCTCAGTGGCATCCTGGGCTGTATTCAGCTGGCCTGAATTCTGCCCACATTTCTGTGCCAGCCTCCTATCAACTGACTTTGGGTCTTCAGAGGAGCTGATGTCAGTAGGCATCTCTGCACTAAGGGATTTGAAGACATCTATGCAATGTCCTGGGTATTTATTGTCATCGGAGTGGATTTTCCTGCTAACCCTGTGTACACCTCACTTTAGGCTCCAGTTCTGCTGTCTGGGATGTAGGGTATCATCTTTTGGTTTGCGCTCTAGCCCAGGACCTTGTTCCTGACTGTGTGGCAGAGTTAGTGGAAAACTGTAACAAGGGGGAAAGCAGCCCTAATACTACCCTGATGTACTTAGATGCTCAGAGCAATCTGTGTCTTGGGGATACCTGAACCCAGGGTGGTGTCTTTGTATTACTGATGTGTTAATAATAGTCATTCAAAGCACTGTACATCGACAAGGCACAATATAAATGTCACATAAGATGTGCCTACTTCTCTTAAGAGATTACGATCGCAGGTTAGACGTGATGAAGAGGGAAATAGAATGTCTAACCATGTAAAAGTTTATGGGGAGGAGGAAGCAGAGTAGGTTGGTGAGATAATGGGTCAGGGACCACAGTAAGTATAAAAAAACAATAATAAGGGGAAAATGAAGGTATGAGTGGGGAAAGATATAAGGGGGCAGAAGATGTATCAGCAGAGTGAAGTTGGTGGAAGATTTAAGTTGCTTTACTAAAGTGAATCAAAAGTATGGATGGACTATGTGGGACAAATGGAGGAGTCCAGGAGGTGACAGGGGGGATGTGAAAAAGAGAACGGATTTGTTATGGTAGGGCAGCAGAAACTGGAGACAAATGTGACAGAGGTGCAGAAACCAGGCAGCAAAGGAAATCAAGCTAAAAAGACATGTTACAGACAGAGGAAATGAAGTGCTGGGTTTAGTGGCTTTAAGGAAGAGAGGGGTGTATATTGTAGATAAGGAGAATTGGGTGTGGGAAAGACAAGCAGAGATACAGGCTTGAGCAGTAAGAAGAAAGTAAATTGAGGGACAGGGAACAGAGGAGGGTGAGGAGAGGAAAGGAGTCTAGTTTGCTCCAGAGTCCAGAGGGAATATGAAGACGCTAAGTAGAGGAACAAAGTAAGCTGTAGTCCAAAGATTACCTTAAAAACAGAGAAGTCAGATGGTAGAAAAGTGCAAATCTTCAAGGATATATCAGCAGCCAAGACTCCTTTCAGTAGGACAAACCTGACTGGAAACAGCTGTCCCTTATGGGGATTTCCACGGCTTTTTTTCAACTTAACTCACAGGAGGAACAACCAAGAGTCAGTGGGATTTATCTCAGTTACCCCTACTCCCTTTGAAGCATCTTTCTCCTTACCTCCTTTTGTGGCCAATTCTCCACTTTCTAGCAACTGTTAAGCTGTAAGGGATGTTGTCAAACTTTGGCATCACAAATGCCAGCAGACCCCGACTAACCTTGGCTCTTTCAGAGCATGGTAGGAGACATTCATTCATACCACTCTCCCTGCAGGTTGGAGATTCATGTGCAAACAGTCTACCTGTATATATACCATGTCTAAAAATGGGCAAGCTGTGGTATTCAGCCTCCAAGGGGAAGCAGCAGGAAGATCAGGTTGTATGGATGTAAGGTGTTAGAGACTCAGATATTAGCTTCCAAGATAAATTAATATTCAGCAAAAGACACAAAGCAAAACTTAAAACAGTGCCATCAGAAAATGCTCTGTGACTCTTCTCCACTGTCTGGCCTATGTCTTCTCTGTACCCTTATCACAATATGCCCCTCAAATTCAGAAGTCCTATCTTGCTCTCATCCAGTGCAGACAGACTTTTCTGAGACAATACGTCCCTTTCTGTAAGATACCTTCTTTCCAGAAACATGAGAGGAGATCTGAAAAAGTCAGTCTCCCAGGGCACAGTTAGTCTGTCGGCACACCTGTCTATTCCACCAGAGATCCCACTTTTAATATGGCTTGTGAAGGTGGCTGACTCCTTGTTTGCTTAGAAATGAGGTGCAAGTATGGAAGGGCATGGACTGGAGTGCACCAGGGCCAGCAAGGGCCTGACTTGATCAACTTCAAGAGGCTTTGGATCAGGCCTTTAGTGACTGTTTGCATGAGGGCTGGTGTGAGTAGGCTGAGAAGGGATGTGGTCTATGGCAGGATCACTGCAGAGAAAGGATGGT
This sequence comes from Corvus brachyrhynchos, assembly GCF_000691975.1. Lineage (NCBI taxonomy): Eukaryota > Metazoa > Chordata > Aves > Passeriformes > Corvidae > Corvus > Corvus brachyrhynchos. The sequence continues at coordinate 1,825,955 of NW_008236478.1, forward strand.
GCTTTACTGGGGGTGGAAAATGGAATTGTCACCGTGGAATGAATGAATTGTACAGTTTCTCTTTTGTAACCCAGGGAATAATTAAGATAGATGGGTAGATGAATTAGCTGTCCTGCAAGGTCAAAAGTGGATTGCCTTATTACTCTATTATTTCACTGTTGTGGAACTATCACCACTAACGCCTTTTTCATGATATTTTGTACATCGCATCAAAAAAAAGGGAAAAAAGAAAAAAGGGGGGGAGATACAAATTGATCGTTTGCTGGTGAAATCAGTCTTCGTCATCGCCAGCAGTGCTTGGATTAATGGGATTGAAGGCTGCTGGAGGTTCAGCCAGAGAGACGGGTGGAAAAACAAGAGAAATTGGTTTGCACCCCTGGGAATGGAATTGATGTGACTTGCACAGAGCTGCTGCAGCAGTGGTGGCTGCTATGCTGTGATGCTGTTTTTTAAAAAAACACAAAAGGGAGATGGGAGAACAAAATAAATCCCTAGCTGGAATATTGGGTCATTACAAACATGGATGATAATCTTCGAGCATGTTTGGGAGGTCCAGAAGAGTATTTTTTTTGGAAGCCTTTAGGAGACAATAGAGTACAGTCTTTGAAAAACACAGCTTCTTTCTGGTGGCCTTCTGCTATTTCTGTGGGGCTTTAAAGATGAGGTTTGGGACAAGCACTGGAAGGTGGACATTACTCCCATTACTGGCAAATATTCTCAAATCTACATAGCTGGCCATAGAAATCTTCCAAATGGGTAAAGACCATCATGTGGACATAATACAAGTAGAGGACACCAATGACAGACGTGGTTGTAGAATGACAGAAATTATGGAACCAGGGACATGTTGATTTAGGTCATTGTGTCATTTGGCCTGACAGTCACAGAAAGAAATACAGTGGGGAGGAAAACTTGTAATTAGTCTTCCCATTTCCAGTGCCAAGAGGTGACACAGAGACGCTTATTTGCTTCTGATTTTTTTTGCTTGAATTTTAGTAAATAAGGATTTTAAGATGTCTGAACTTCTGAAGGGGAGACAGCTGAAGAACTCACAAAAAGTTCTGCTTATGCTTGGCATTTTTCTTACAGCTGATCACATCTTCTTCAAGCACCATGAGCAACAGCAGAGAGAACCCATGTCCATGTGCAGTCAGTGTCAAGGGTTTTCCCCGTGGACATGCACTCTCTCTGTGTTTGCAGGTGATGGTGCGGGGTAGATGCAGCACAAAACTCTGAAGTGCTGAAGTTCATGCTAAGCTTGATTACTCTTAATCAGCAGTATGCATAGTGTTTATCTGATCAGCTTAAAAGCAGTGCTATTAAAAATCTCTTTCCAAATGTGGGGCTGGATCTGAGGGAGATGCAATCAACACAACAGTTTTTTGCGTGAGCTAGAGATCTGGCAGATTGCTTCCTCAGAAATATTTTCCTTTTATCCTACTGTCTTTTGGTCAACACTGATACCAGTTTTGAGAAAATATATCTTTGGGATGGAAAGAGGGAAGCCCAGATTATTTCTGAAATATTATTTTGCATGTGGTTGAAGATTGAAGATACCAAATTCACAGCTGTGTCCCATCCATGGAGAGTCAAACCATGACTGGATGTGATTTTCCAACTCATGACTGGCTCTGAGAGCATTTCACGTAAATGAGACTATCTACAATGTAATAGTGTGTATTTCCTCTTTGCTTTGCCTCTCCTTGATTCTTGGGCTATACTCTTGATTATGCAAGTTGATATTTTAAAATTGGCTATGAACTCTAGGCCATTCATATGTCTTTTATTCTTGGAGAGCCCTCCTCTATTGATGTTAAAATTATTCTAGGCTTATAAATCCAGAACAGCACAAAAGTAGAATGAAGATTTCCAATGTATAATATGGCTGTGAGCTGTTTTCATCTCAAAGATGCATTAATTCTGAAGTCTAAAGAAGATAATTTTTATCTCGGACAACTAACAGGTGATGTCCGGACAGGTGGAAAACCTGACCTTCCCATCCAAGGTGTCACTTGACAAAGGAAGTATTTAAAATAAAATTCAGAAAGTGGGGTGTGCATCCCAAAATTTCTCTCAGCATCTTTTACTCTGTTTTCTTCTGTGCTTAATGCACAGATAGAAAAGACTAGAAGGGTAGTGGGAAACTCCTTTTCCAGCACTGTGAACAGTACAGAAGCAAGACTTTGATGCAAAACATTACGGTGTTTGCATCAGGCAACTGGCTCTGAAGATAGTCAGGGTGAGCTGAGCCTATTTACTAGCGGGAAGAACAGCTGCCGCACAGGGCCACTGCTGTTTTCTGCTCTCAGATCTGCACTGTGGATCTTGCCTTCTGCTTTCCTGATGAGAGGTCCTTGCATGTCTGAGGAGGCAGGTCTGTCTCTCAGAGCATGCTTTCTGAACTGTGAGTTCGTATGCTAGGTAAAGAAATTCTTTAACCCTTGTGTGCTTTAGATGAGCCTCTTATTTGTGCCAATACAATTTTCTAGAGCATTACTCTTGGGTTTGGCCCAAACTACCTTTTCTTTTCCTACATTGCACAAGGCAAAGTACTAAAGGGTTTCTAAGCTACAGCTGTAGCTTGTGGTTGTAACTATAACCAACTCAAAAGTGAAACCAGTGAGGAAGATCTGCCGCATGATGTGAGGCTGGGTCCTGGCTCGGAGATCTTGGTCCTTGTGATCAGAAATAAGGAGACATGTAAATGTGATGGATGGTCACCTGACCATAGGCAGTGTTATGTACCATGCTCCATGGTGTTATGGACTGACATCTGCCAGGAAGGAGCGTGACCTGGGCAAGCCACTACCATGAGCTTCTATTGTGCCCTTTGCTACAGGTACCGGGGTGGATTGGCCACTTCTGGAGAATTCCCCACTGTCAACGTCCCTATCTCTACTTTATTTTGAATGATGAAAGAAGACAGCTGGTTTGTCTCCCAAATGAGGAAATGACACTTGTTGGCAACACATGGGTCTCTGTGTGCCTTTCAGGTGCAATTATGAACGCCAGAGGAAGGATTTTGAGACAGCTCTGTGAGTGCTTCACACACAGTTCCACATATGTAGCAAAATAAAGGAGTAATTCCCATTGCTAGTTTTGCAGCCCTGGTGTATGATTCCTTCTTTGGCCTCTTACCACTGACTCTGTGACTGTCATTATTGGTAAATTGTATTTTGGCTGAAAACTACATCTTTAACAAAAAAACAGTGATGCAGGGAAACTCAAAATGGTTTTTTCCTAACATTTAGAAGCAAAACAAGATTTCATTTTTCCTATTACATTGGTTATTTTGAAATTTAAGTGCAACTTTAAGGACTTGTGGAAAGAAAAATCTAATACTGTATCACTTGGATAAAAATTGTGCATTCTGGTTGCTGTGAAACACTTTATTTTTTTCATTTTGCCAAGACAAAACTTGTCAGATTGATCCTTCTTCCCTTTTTTACCCCTTTCCAGGATACTATTTTTTAGGTAAGTGTGTGGTTTTACAGTTGAAACTTACGGGGGGGAGGAAGACGGTGCCATTAAGAAGTAGATCTGAGTGAATCTAATGAGGTGTTCTCACAGCTGGTAGAAGTTCAGTGTTGGACGTTATAGCTTTTAAAACTGTTCTTGTGAGGAATAAAGTTTTTCTTTGAAGTTGAGGCTTTCATTATGTCAGCTGAATGTGATCAGGTATGCTTGACCTCTGATGAAAATCAGTGCATTGACACCATGATTTTTCTTCTTTAACACAAGCCCCAAGTATTCATCCTTTCATGTGCCCTTCCTCCTACAGCATTTGCACACCTTACTGCACATCTAAATTTGACCCATTGGTGATGGTAGCTGTTGTTATGATTTTGATGGTCCTGCTTAATCAGTGGGTATTAATTAAGTTAAAACTGCATGAGCAGAATAAAGTGAACAGAAAAGGTACAAAAATACAGTTCTGAACTCACAGCTGCACCTTTGAAAGCTGAAGTAGGCACTTTGTCTGCTAGGTTACAGACTCTGGTTATCATCTATGGGAAATTAAAGGTGTTATTTTTACCACCGGAGGGCTCCCATATTTTTCCATTAATACAACAGAAACATATTGAAAATGACCAATACTCAAGTGAAGTTCAGACAAACTATATTCCCTACTTTACAGCAAGAAGTGTATGCACAGGACCTTTGAGAGAGATGAGAGTAATTGTTGTATTTCGGTTTTGACAAAAATACAGGGCAGATCATGTGATGAACAGACTCTTATTTGGTGATGATAACAACAAAGCAGTATTAAAAATGTGGATTTTTTGTCACTGGATGGAAAGCTCCAGATCCTTAGCTTGGGGGGTGGGGAGGAGATTTCAGCTCAACAGGGCTTTAGGAGTATAACATGAAGACACCAACTTACATGAAGTAAGAATGTGGCCCAGAAGGGACAATTGGTCCTACACAGAAGAAAGTTTAACCTGCACAAGTCCCACTTGTAGTGAAGTGTATATGTTGTGTTTGGATGAACATGTGTGCATTTCACCCTTTCAAAGGAGGCTGTCTTTTTAATGACTCGGTTTACATAATTCCTCTTTATGCCACTGGCAGCTCACTATAGACCATTGCTCATGATCTGATGGAAGAATCTGGGCGAACTCTGTCCATGCTCTGAAACAATTATTTTGCTGTCCTGGTTACACAGTCCTGGGAAACAGCCATGTAGATTTGGGCATATTATACCAGCTGCATGCAATAAATAAAATCTGTCAGTGTAACAGGAACGTGCAGGACAACTGGCAGCATTAGTGAATAGCAATGGGTCCCACTAAATTCTACCAGCTAAGAGTTTGGCCCTGTGAGAGAAGGATAAGCAGATTTTGCAATTTCAGATGGAGAAGGAACTAATTTTTTAATGTGTGACTCTGGAAGTGGAGTGACAGGGAGTGAGCACATGGTTCCAGTCGGGATCTGCCAAGCAGCATACAAAGTGCACTGTACTACGTGAAGGTGTTACTGTATAAGGAATGGCTTCAGGAGGATGAGCTGGGGCAATGAGGTGTCCAGCCCTTCCCCAAAACATGGCTCTGCACGTGCAGTTCAGGAGCTGTGTTGTTACAGGAAGGCAACAGAGGGACCTGCTTTGAGGGAGTATCAGGGACAAACCCCAGGCTAACCAAACTTGCTCACTACCAGTGTTGCTGCTCCTTGACCAAAAAGTCATCAAGACCATTGACATTGTGTCTCTCTACATATCTGAGGAACCCCAGATTCTTGCTGCTACCTTCCATAAGACAGCAACACAAATGTGCTTTGATTGAGTATGAAACCTGGACTCAAAAACGCCAAAGCAGGGAAGTAATTTGCTTAAAAATATTTTTTTCCTTCTGAAGAAAAGGTAGATATAGAATGACCTGAAAAACATTTGCCTTTCATTGCATTTTCTCAGGGAAAAAAGTTCTGGTAAGTTTAAATATTGTACTTCTCTTATTTTTTAACAAAATGCCTGTATTCCTTAACAAAATGTATGATAATTTTAATGCTTAACATTAACTCACCCCCAAACTTAAAGAAGAAAAAATATTTCAATTTTAATTGAGAAATTTTTCTACTTATGCAAATATAGAGATACATATCACAGCCTGTTGGTTAGGCTATTTTGGAAATGTTTTTGGACGCTGAGAAAGGGAAATCACAGTAAATTACCCTTCTCCCCGTTTGCTTCTCAATTTTTTTTGCAGCTAGTATTGAAGCAAGTGTCACTGATGTGCATATACCAGTTACTGGTAGTCTTAATACTCTCTTGCTACTGGTCTAATATATGGTATTGGACATATCCATCAGCTTCACTGTGAATTAGTTCCTTTAATTTGAATATGATTATCAGAAAAATTAAGCCTGGAATTAGCATCATGAGATAATCCCATCCATCTCCCTACCCTAGGGCAAGACCCATTCTACCTCAGATGAGTATTTTATAACTTTCTAGCTAATTTTCTGTCTTTAAAAGCTTTCAGTGATGAGATATCACAGCTTCCCTTCAGCAATCTGTTTCAGTGCTTCACTGGCCTGTAGCACTAGTACACAGCATTAGACATTTGGTCCTCATGGCTAATCTGGATCTTGCTGCAGTTTAAGTCTTGTTGTCTTTTCCATGTTGGCATGGAGAAGGGCTAATTACCTTCCTTTTGGTTCAATATTTTACCTCCTAGAAAGATGTTTCTCCTAAGCCTTCGCATCTGTAGATTGAACGTCTTCATTTCTTTTCACTTTTACAGGTCATGCTCTCTAGGTCTTGGACCAGTCATACTTCTCTTCACAAAGGGCTCTTATTTGCCACCATCTCCCTTGAATCTGGGATCCAGGCCTAGATTTAATGTTCCAGCTGAAACCCCACCAGCGCAGAGAGGTCTGACATACCTGATCATCTGTGCTCCTCTTTGAAGTGTCCATGAGTGAATTTGGTTTACTTTGCACTGATGACTCTGCTTCAACTTGAGCTTTTTCTGCAGAATTTCTGCCTCACTTACTCTTCTTGTTCTCATATTTGTGCCATTGATTATTCTGCCAAAGTGAGGCAACTTGTTTATGTCTGCATTTATTTACACCCAAGGAAATGTTAAATAACTCCTTTGCAATGGAATTGAAGAAGAGACTTCTGCTGTCCAGTTGGAATTTACACAGGGAGGAACTGGCTATGCAGGAACTTGGAAATGCTGGTAAATGTGGCTTGTCTTTCCAACAGAAAGTGTTATAACTGTAAAAATCATATTTGAGCTTAGGGCTCACCTGACCAGCACTCACTAGAACTGCCCAGGGTCAATCTGTTGTGAATAGAGTCAGCACTTCACTACAGCCAAGCCATTTCTACCAACATTGCATGGTCTTTGCAGGTCTCCTGTCTAAAAAGGAACCTAATATGAGCCTCTTGAGCTAATAAAATCCGAGAAGGTTACAGAACGAGGTGGTTTGCCTGTAATCCAGGTAGCATGATTAACAGTAGGCATTTAATTGTTTCTGGTGTCTTCAATGATCAGCATCGGAATGGGTTATTGCCTTCCAGCCCAGATTTACTGTTGACAATGTACCATGTCATACCACTAAACTGTCTTGAAGGTGATTTCTGGCCAGCACAATATCATGCAGCTGCATTGCAATGATATTTTGTGACAAATAAATATCAATGGTATGCCTTAACTCACCAGCCATATACCTGCAGTGTGTCTTGGAAGGTGGTGGCCCTTTTCAGCAGGGCAGACCTAAAACTACTGCAGGTCAGTGTAACTGTGCACCAGTTGTGGGGAAATGAATCAAATAGCTTTAATTTAATTTTTCATCTTAGTAAAGAAGGGGGATGTTGTGAAACAGACAAAATCTTTCATGTAGAAAAACACCTTACGCTTTTCTTTGCTCTTCCCCATTTTTAAATGTTTTTTATGAAATGAGAGTAAAAACTTTAAAATTTTTCTTATATTATTATCTCTCTTATTATTTTCCTTTCTCATGCAAATGTCATTTTGGGACAACCCAAGCCTTTATATTTAACTAAAAAAAGACATATTTTGTTTTAGCCATGTTCAGCCCTTTTGCTTTGGTCCTTTTATACACAAAATAAATACTTTTGACTGATAGCTGTGATGTAGTGTTTGGAGGACACTGAACTTGGGTCCTTCAGCATTTTCAGAGCTATTTCAGAGCTACCTGTATTTTCCAATTGAAATTATATGTCAAATTGATTGGAGGGTTTACAGAATTTTCTTCTTATTCTTAAATATCACCTAGTAGGGGTAGTGGGAAGAAATACTTCCTTTTA
>NW_008236478.1:1833744-1864819 GCF_000691975.1 Corvus brachyrhynchos
TCTAGTTCACTACTCAGAGTAACTTACTGTTGTGGTTCACTGTCCACCAGCTTTTATTACACAGTACTTGGTCTTGTTGGTTCTTGTGGGGTAAAGGAATATGAAGGCCCTGTGTGGAGTATATTCGCTTCTGTGCCTTGGCTTCCCAAGTTTCCATGGCTAGTGTACTACCAGGGAAGTCTGGCTGGGGCTTACAGGCCTTGATTGGCAGTGACTGACAGATGAAGTTTGAGGCCGACTTCGATGCAAATCCAATTTTCCCTCTTTATTAGTGCTTCTTGAGTACTGTCTTGCAACGGTGAAGCCGGTGTGATTTACTGAGTGAATTTACACTTCAGTGGTGTGGCAAGAGCTATGGTAATGAGGGAAAGCCAGCTTAGGTGAGCAGCAGTGCTGCTGTTGCTGCAACCACTGTGACACCCTCCTAGCTGGCTCAAATACCATGAGGGCCACACGCTGCTGTGGCATGTCAGAAAGGCCCTGAGCTCTCCTCTTAAGGACTGTCACCTTGCTATCTGTGACACTAATGTACCACTGGTAGCTTTGTGTGCATTGTTTGACCTCATTGGGCGGAGTCTTGGGACTCCCAGCATTTTACTGTGCAGTGCTGCTGAGCTGGGATCATCCCTTACTACCAGAGGAAAAGAAATAGCAAAGTGAAATTTTCCTTTCTGCTTTCCCTTTTCCCCACTACTATAGGCTGACAGTCAAGCTGACCTGCTTGGGGTTTTTGACCACATTTTCCAGTATTTATAAAAAAATAAAAGAAATTTTGAGTAAAATTTCTGATTTCTTAAGACTTTTCTTCAAATTTGTTGCTTTTTATTTTCAAGGGACTTGCTAAATTGTTTTAACCAATGCATTTTAAAAACATAGCTATACTTGTTCCTGTGTTTATTAGCCGAAAATAGCCTTTACAGCCTGGAAGTGACCTCTGAAATATGTTTTTACAAAAGGTGCTTTCAAATAAGTTCTTTTTCTTTTGAGGAAAAAATACTCAACCCTTTGCTTAGTGCACATTTTACCTTTGAGTGGTGTTCTGTTGTTTGTCACACCTCATGCTGAAGTGTAAGAAGTCAACTCTGCCATATGGTAGAGCTGCTCGGAGTGGGAGACAACAAAGTAAAGACAACAAAGACCTCAGCTGTAGGTCTTGAGGCCTCAGACTGTCTGGGATGTTGGGTAAACCTCTGAGCTCAGTGCTGTGCAGAACAGCAGTTCATGGCCAAAATGGGGTATTCAACATGTAGCTCCCCTTAGATGTCCAAGCACAGTATAAAGCAGGGGACTGGGAAGACTGAACTGGCAGGAATACATTTTATGAATCTTTTTCCTTGAAACAATGAAAGTAGTTTCATTGACATCAAAATGCTTGGTGGGAGCACAGGGGAGTCTCCAACCATATTATGAGAATTGCCTGAGTGGAAGTTAAGCTGTCTGGTCTAAACTAGCAGGATAGAATGTGACCTGACATGGTTAATAAATCTATGCTCTGGGCGCTTAGAGGCCAAGGGAAGAGTCAAACTCATGGCTTTGCACTGAGTGATTCAGAGGATGAACAAGACTATGTACCTCCTCCATCCCAAGTAGACATTTCAGTCAGTGTAGAAGTACAGATGACTTTTGTTAGACCTGTTCCAGTCTGTGTCAGTGACTAGTAATTGGCCCAAGATGAGGCTGGACTATTTGCCTTGTGCAGGACCCTTGTCCAGAAGTCAGGCTGGTAACCTCCCTAGCTGTGAGGTGAGGGCTGGGCCTTTCACCTAGTAATGGCTACCTGTGGTGCTCTGCACTGAAAAAACTGTGAAATGTTTTGCTTTTATCCAAACCTTGCAACATTTTGTAAACCTGGTAGTTTATTTTCCTCTGAAGTAGTTTGGGAGTTCAGGCAACGGTCTGCTGGGATCCAATGTTTTGTCATGCCTTTCCTGTGCTTTCTTCTTGAAGACGTGTGGGCATGGCTTTCCAAGCAGTGCTGGGGACCCTTTCTTGTCCCGTGACTGAATGAATCTCAGGGAGATCTGAGACATTCAGCCCTTCTGTCTTATTGAATCTCATTTTCTGTTTTACTGAAATCTTGCCTTTCTCCTTGTTTTGAATTTTCCCTTAATCCACCCTTCAATGTGATGTCAAATACCTCTTTTAAAACCCAAACATGCCACTTTAGCCTACTTTCCAATCTGGTCCTGCAAAAGCTGTAGGTATTTGCTGTGTCTTCTGTACATACATGCATGATTCTGCAAAACTCCCTTTGACAAAGAAACAAGGTTTCTTGAGGGATTTGTGCATAGTAGGTGGCTTGTCAGCAGCCACCGCACACATGGTAAAGAAAACTCGTATATGAAGGTAGCATTCTTCCTCTGATCCAGGCCTCTTGCAAGGCTTAAGCTTCCATTTGAGGAACAGTTACATGGCTTGTTTGGTTTGAACATCCTCCATCTGCTCCTGCAGGCAGATGGCTGATTTGCCAACTGATGACTTTTTGTTACCACCGCCTTTGGATAGTACAGCATAGAGGTTAATACTTTCACTGATGTCCAGAGCTGTGACTTGGGCCTTGTCTAAATAAGCACTGTGGTTCTCACCCTAGCAATACCACCAAAGAAATCTCTGTGAATCTGCAGGTCTTCAAGCTCTCAGGTCTGCTTTTGAGATTTGAATTTTGCACTGCTGGTGATTCACTTCCTCCTCAGTCTCCACAGCGCTCCATATCCTCCCCTTCTTCATGCCAGTCTAGTCTTGGCTTATGTTTCGAGATTTTCCTCAGAGATTGGCCCATCCTATCTTTTATTCAATACAGATTATAGTTTTCATGTCCACTTGTATTAACGTGTATTAACATTGTATTAGATGTCAACCAACGTGTATTTTTCTCAAACACACTGGGCCACACTCCTATTGCTTATGGTAAAGCAAGGCAGGACTTTCCCTGAGCACTGACTGTCCTAAGCAATCTTCATGGCTGCAGTAGCAAGAAGTAGAGCCCAGATCCCATGTCATCTGGACCAGTGCCTTGACTGCTGTGAGCTTCTCCATACCTCTCTTTTGGGGAGGGTATTTTTGCTCCCCAGCTGCTCTTAAGATACCATCAAACTGTCCCCACCTCCCCAAGGCCTCCTCAAGTCCTTTGCTTCAGGATGCTTGTACTGCATTTTCCTGTTTTTATTTCTTTATTACCTCTTGCTGCAAAGTCCTTGCCTCGCCTAATGACAATACGGCTTGGATCCATCTGTAGTCTTTCTCTGGGAACATTCCAGCATGCTGCTCTCCTCCCTTTCTTGATCTGAGGCTTCACCGCTTCTGTAACTTTTCATGAGCTTTGTGCAGCAGAGGTGAGTTGGAGTCTCAGCCTTTCCCCATCCCCACCTGTCCTGAGGTTGCATGTTGGGCTGCCCATCAGGCTTGAATATCTACTGCATGTGGTCATTAGATTCTTTTGAGTTCAGTGCCTTAGGCAAGGTTATTTGGGCCATTAATGTGGTGACTTAGCCTAGAATTTCTGTCTAGCTGGCTTCCTTCCTGTTGCTGTTTTATCATCTTCACCCCACTGGTCTGTGTGGAACGGGTGCAGGACATTGTCCAGGGAGGTGACTGAGAAGTGTTTTGGCCTAATGTTTGGCCTCTGGGGTGGTGCTGGTGAAGACCACTTGAGTACCCTTCTCCACAAATGTGTGCCAGGCGGTGTTGGCAGGTCCTCTTGTTTGGTTTCATTTGTTTGCTTTTTGTGGATTTTTTTCAAAAAGCCAGCAGTAACAGCAGCAGCTGTACGGGAATGGCACAGCCGCTCTATTCCTGGCCAAGAACCCTGTGAAATTAATCCACATCTCGCTGAAATCCTACCCCGCTTTCGGGTCACTGCCTCGTTCCGGCACTGCGGAAGGCAGGGATCCCGCGATGATTTATTACCAGCCCCAACGCACATATTATTATGAAATGAGTTTATTACACTCTAAATCTCCTGTTAATGTGCTACTGTTTTAATCCCTTTATCCAATTTTCAGTCTCTCAGGCTTGGCTGCTGTTCACTTGCACAAAACTCTCCATTCTGAAGGTTTTATTGTACGATATCCATATCCATTTATCCTGCTTTAAGGCTGCAGTGCTGAAGCTCTGGTGAGGAGGGGGAGCATAAGAAAGGAATGGGAGAAGCAGAAGGGGATGGGCCAGGGTCTGTGTGTGGAAAGAAGAAGAAACAGTCTGGCTTAGCCTGTAAGGGTATGAAAAAGGGTTTAAGTGGATAGAGGAAGACAGTGGAGGGGAAGAAGAGAACTGATTTTAAGGAGAGCAGCAAGGATAGCTACTAAGTCAAGCAATAGGGAAACAAATTGAAGGCACTTTGGTAAATCATATCATAAGTGGATAAGAGAAGAAGGGGGCCTTCTCCTCTGCTTTGAGAGCATCATGAATCAAACAGCTCTAGTAGTGGAGAAGAGAGGGCAGAGACAGAGCAAAGAAACTGAAGGGAAACTGCAAAAGGAAGCAAGTATGGAGGGATGGGAGAGGAGGAGCATGAGTCTGAGTGGGAGGGTGGGAGGGAGGAGACCTGAGGGTAAGGGCTGTTTGAGATCCAGCGTGGAAAGAACATGCTCTGGGATGCACAACAAAATGGTTTGGGCAACACGGCAGTGAGAGGAAATCACATTCCTGACTTCTGCATCAGTCAGAAACCCATCCCAACATGGACAGAAGGAAATGCTTCACGGGTCTCTCTGTGGGTCAGATTGGTGCTGCCATGGGGAGGTGCTCCATAAAGACCAACATTTCCCTCCTATGCCAATGTACTCAACCTTACTTTTCACCCTGGGCCCTCCAGCCTCGTGACTGTCCCAGATAACTGTCTGGAGATGGCCTGCTGAAGGGATGAGGTGATTCTTGACGTTTCAGATCACTGGTTGGAGGGAGTTTGCTCTGCAGCAATGCTGATGTGGGAGGTAATGAGTGTTGGGTGCTTCCGGTCAGTGCTTAGACCAGAGACATGGCTGTAGTACACTTAAGATGAGTAAATGGCTCCCAGAAGAGATCCCTAGAGACAGCACCCCACCCCAGCAAGTTCAACAGCAGCTGCTATTTTCCTTTAGCTAAGATCTGATCCGATCTCGAGCCATACTCAGTACCTAGATAAAACCAGTACACAGACCTATGCTTATCCAGCCCTGCTGTTGACTCCAGCTACATGTGCACCAGAATACAGAAGTTGCCTGAGTTATAAAGCAGCATTGCATTCCCCAGATGGTGGTGGGAAACTTCAGAGCTCTCAGCGTGTGGTTGCTTGTAGAAACAAGGCAGGATGGTTGGGTCCCATGCCTGGGTCTGCTGTTGGCTTGCTGTAGCACCCAAGGTACTTCCAGTGCCTCTGTGTCCTGCTACAGGATGAGCATAATCATCCTGACCTATCTTGTCCTTTTATACGTAGAAAGGAATAGGTTGATGCACGTGGGCTGGTACTTTGTAGCTGCCAACTGTGGCTTGCAGGAACCTGTGAGGAGATTTTTTTGTATATAACTCCCTAGGTTGCATTAAAAAATCACAACCATGGAGCATGGTGATAAGTGTCGTGTCTGAACTAGAATGTTCCTGTGCTGTTTTATGCCCTGTGCCAGATCTGTGACATACTGCACACTGTCCAATAGACACTTGTGCAAAATTCTGTGTTATGTTTAGCACAGAAGAGTATGTGGTAGAGCACAAGGTCATTAAGCTTGTTTTTGATGAAATGCAAATCTTTGTGGCTTTTCCCCCACACACTTCATTGTACTTTTAAGAAAAAATAAGAACAAAATCATGCACAAAGTTTGAAAATAAAGATATAGGACAATGGAACCCAGATAAATAAAACTCCCCAAAACTTCTTTGGGAGGAGTGGAAAAAACCCCAAACTTTAACCCAGAATAGAGAGGCAAAGAGATTTGCTTAAAATAGCACAAGCTCTAGTGATGGAACTGCTGAGTAGCTAATGTCCTTGGCTTTTTTAGCTAGCCAGTTATTTAAAATAGCTCCTGCCCATAGTGTTTGCTTTATGGTGTTCTTCTCCTTCCTTCCACCTATTCTCTTTCATTTTCTCCAGAGAGATATTTTATCAGATCTCGCCACTGAGAGTAGGAGAGACAGATTAAATGAGATGGTTAGGAGGCTAATGTTTTTCAGTCAATGAGAGGGATTCAGAAGCTGAAGACACTTCTCATAGTTCAGCCCATGCTGGAGAGCTGCTCTTGTTGCACTTCTGGTGTGCACACAGGATTAGTTGAGGGAATAGAGTGGAAAGTAAGAGTTGGAGCAGAAGGTATCTAAGGTTCTGCCAGTGTGGGCTGGGGTCTGATCCCAGCTCTGCTTCCAGTCTCACCACCTTGGGCAAGTCAGAAACCTGTTCTATGCCTTGGTTTGCCTTCTGTACAAGGTGATAACGACGTGGTGGAGAGTACTCAGTGGGTCACTCTGAAGCACCTGAAGAGGATGAGGTCAGCTAACAGCCAATGTTCATTTGGATCTTGTTGCCAATACAGGCTCTAGGTCTTTAATAGGCAGCAAAAGCCTTCCTCTGACCTTAATGAGGATGTCTTCTGGGTTGTGCCCTGTGATTCATGGAGGACTGGTGAGCTGGACAGGGGAAGATCTAGAGAAAGCCATCAGCGGGACCCAGTGCCTTGGTATTCATCCAGTGCACACGCTCAGGGATCCTGCCAGGTCAGGATTTCACCAGGCCACCGATTCTGCTTTCATAGTGACACCCAGCTGGCTTCATGGTGGCACTTCCTGAGCTCTGCCACTGAGCTCAGCAGACAGCTCTACTTTGCCTTCCCTGCCCTCTTCTTCCTCACCCCTCCTGCTCCTTCCTCCACGCTTCACCCTGCCTGGCTGTCTGCCCTGCTCCTCTGCTTGCCGCATTTTCCCTCTCCTCCCATGCCCCACTCCTCCTTTTCTCCCCCTCTTCCTGTGACTCCAGCTCCTGCTTCCTTTTTGTCTCTCTCACATGCTCCCCCTCTTCCACATCCTTATAGCCTCCCCCCACACTCCTGCACTCTCCCTCTCATGTCGAGGACTTGCCTCTACTCTCTGACACAGAAGCCTGTATCACTTCCAAGGCTCCTGCTGTCAGCTGGGGAATAGATAAAGATAAATGATATTATGTTAAATTCCACTTAATGACAAATTTTTAATTTTCTGAACATGGTCATTTTCTGGCTAGTGAATCAAGTGTAGGGAGCTAATTACATGAAGATCTGAACAAAAATAACTCCTAATTTTCAAGGATAATGGAAGAGAAATGTTGGAGATTAATGGCACTATTTATCTTTTTTAAATTTCTATCTTTCTCTGTGATAGCACTGCTCCCCAAGGAAAATATTCATAAAATGAAATTGAAGTCGTAACTTAATAGGTTATTAAAATTTTTGAGTGCATATCACTTTCCTTCCGCCGCACTGTAAATTTAAATTGAAGTTTGCGGCTCCTCGAGTCACCAGCGGAGTTTTTTTTATGATGGCACAATAGAGGGAAACATGCATCTTTGTCAGGAGGTATTTGCTATTCTAATTTTATGGCAGGCCGGATTATCAGAAAGGAATGTCAGAGCACGGGGAAGCTGACAACACTACAGCCTTCAGCCATGTGTTTCCATTAACGCCCAAAGCCGTCCAGGGGTTTCTCTGGACTGTTATTTTCCATTTCAGTCTTTTATCTTGATTTAAAGTGAGGGCGCCGAAAATTCAGCTCCTGTCATTTTTCTCACTCTCTCTCTTTTTCTCACTTTCTCCCTTCCCACTCCTTTTTTCTTTTTTTCTTTCTCTGTCTCTGCTCACAGCCTCTTCCATATTTTTTCTTTTTTTTTTAATCCTCCCCACACAGTTTCTGGTGGGAGATTATCTCTCTGTGTCCCCATCCCTCCCTTATGTGCCTGTGGTCCTGGTGTAAAGCTCCAGGGAATGATGTCTGGGGATGGGGGGAGGGAAGGTAATTTTGCTTGGTACTCTAGGAAAGAGGCTGCCTTAAGTCTCCATCTGGGACCGTGGCACCCAGGGCTTCCTGGGCAGTGCACTGTGCCATGGTTTTAGTTGAGTATCAATTTGATGCCCATTTTGGCTGTGTCAGGTGTCAATGCCAGGGATAAGGTGCTTTGTGCCATCAGATCCTGCTTCCTCAGTAGGAGGCAGCTGGAGCAATGGACATGGGCAGCACGTGGGGGAATATTCAATCCTTCTTTTCCACCAGCCTGTTGGGTAGCCTAAGCCACCTCACCTCCCTTCATCTGCCTTTCACTGCCTCTTACTCTGTGGGGCAGAGTGTTCTTGCACTGGTGTTCTGCTGGAGTTTCCCAGCCATTGCTCAAGTCCACTGCAGGTCAAGGTACGCTTCAGCAGGGTTTCAATGCACCAAGTATGCGGCTGATCAAGCTGGGCAGCTCTCTTGGTGCATGTTGTCTCCTTGGAAGTCCCCCTCATCAGTGTGTGGCAGGCTGGACCTATTCCTCTTTGGCTTTATCTCTTCTCTTTTACCAGCAAGAACATCTTCACCTCTGAGGCTCTGAAGGTTTTAAACCATAGACAGCACAAAGCCAAAAATCCTCTTAAATGAAGGTTTATCTCTCTCTGGATCACCACACTGGTACAATTCCTCTTAACTGAAGCATCTGAGTCTGAGCTTGGTCTGCAGGGGTTCACTTTGGGTTTGTTCTGAATGGGAAGGGGACAAGATGTTTCCACATTCCGGGGCCTTGGCACAGATGGGACTTTTCCTGCTCTTTGTGCAGGTGGAAAGTTTGGGTTGATTTTTTGATGGGAGGTTTAGTTCAGCATGTCTAGAGCCAAAGCCAGTAAATTACATAATAAAACCCCATTTGCTTTGGTATAATGTTCTTTTTATTTTTTTCTGCCTTTTGGGGTTGTGGAATCTGTTAGGTTTTCTTCCACTAAAAAGCAGCTAAACCTCTGCCATCCCACATTCCTCTTCAAATTCATATCCCCTAAAATGTCATGGCTCCAGATGCTGAAGTTTGAAGAGAAGCAGCAAATATCAAAAGGTCTGGAATAAAGCTAGGAAAGCAGGCACCTGCAGACAGCAACCCAGCTTTTCCCCAGGTCTAAAGGGACTGTGACAGCAGTCTCACGTGGATCTCATGTCTGTGTGTACCTGTGCCTGGGAGACAGGGTGTTGTGGTGCCCAGTGCTGCCATGGAATGCAAATTGCCAGCACCTCTGCTCACGACTGCCGGTGCAAACTACAGGGCATACATCAAGCCTTCTTCCTCGGATCTGGTCATGCAGACATAACCTCCTTAAGCTGCCATCTTGAAGGGAACTGGATATGTAGCAGGCCCTCCTGGAAAATGTACCATGGAGGCACAATCCCAGTGGAACCAGTGTCTGATTGATAGATGCCACCACCATTGCTGATGCCCAACTTGCATGGGGATATTTGTTGCTTTTCCTATCTGTTCCATTCCATTCATGGACAATGACATTCACCCAGTCCATGCTTTCTTTACCAGATCAAATGCCCACCCACATCTCTCCTCTCTCTGCATCTCTCCTCTGAAATGAAACATTTGATGGCCTCACTGCTCTAGGTCAGAAAATGAGCAAGTTTTTTGTACGGTTCCAGTGAGGAAAGTCCTGCAGAAGAATGAGGGATGTTCTGGAGTTCTGCCAAAAGGTAGAAAGCTGGAGGCTTGACAGAGCTGGCAGCAGGGCACATGCTTCCTTCCTGCCCTGTGAAACTGGCCAGGTCCTGACGCTGCTCCATGCTGCATATACTCTATATATACATATACTCTGTTAACTCAAGGCAGGAGAAAAAGCATTGGGGTTCAGGCATTTCCTTGTCAGCTCCACTTCGCACCCAAGAGAACTCTGGTGTTCTGGATGCACAAGGAGTGCACCAGCCCTGCTCTTCTCTGCATCTCTGGGCTGGATAGGCTGGGCCATCCATGTTTCCATGCACTGCTACATCGTGCTCTCCCTGCTCAGCATTAGAAATGAGTTTTCACAAGAAGCTCTGAAGTGCATTCCCACAGATTCTACCAGAAACCAGGAATAGGGGAGGTTTTAGAAAGGCCTACTCTTGCCATGTGACTCAATGTGCTTGGTATATGCCTTCTACCAGAGCTCTCAGGTTTGTCTTGGAGGTGAGTGGTGATTTTCAGTTTGGAGACAGGATAATGTGCAGACCTTCTGGGCTGAATATCTGTGACGCTCGTGAATAGTTTGCATTTAATGAGTTTCCTCTCTTGTGTTCCCCCGTTCCTCAGTTGGTGGCAGGTGTCACAGTGTACCAAGGAAGACAGGGAGCCTGGTGCGTAGGGGACCCCTCTTCACTTGTCTCCACTTCTCAGGCATATCTCTGAGAGGTTTTGTAAATGGCTGCCAGGCTTCTCCCTTGCCTCAGTTTCCTTGCCTGTGTGATGAGGATAAAGGATTCTTTCCAGATTCACCTGAGACTTTTACCTCTTGATCTCTGTGTGACATTCAGAGTCCCGTAGACCGTGGTGGAGACATGCTAACCCAAAGCTAGACCTTCCGAGTATCAGTGTGTCCTCCTTTCCCTCACCCCCACCTTCTCTGCTGATGAAGCAGCTTTGGAAAACACGGGTCCTTAAGGGATGAGGAAGAAAATAAGTGGGCTTACATTTTTTCAGCTTCTCTTATTTTCTTTGCCCATAAGGATTCTGAGTAATAAATGAAACACGACTGCTATCTGTGTGACTGATCTATTAGTATAATTCTGTCTATGGACTCAGACCCCAGAAGACACATCCAAAGAGGGAGGGTGTAGGTGGGAGGGAAGCCATTTATCGCTGATAGAAACTTCTGTGCTGGCGTTGATGACAGCTCTTTCTCAGCACATAGGGAAGGCCAGGACTTGACTGCTGAAGATGTGAAACCTCCTTGGGAACAGCATGGCTACAGAAGGGAAGTGGGACATAGGAGAGAGTGGTTTTGGTCCCTGAGAAAACACCAGTGACTCAGATGCTGTGCTGGGTTGGCACAGGAATATGCTAGTGGACAGGGTGCGTGAGGCCAGGAGGTCCATGCTGATGTAAATCAAGATGCTCCATTGTGCCTGCAGCATAAATCAGCAATGTGCCCTTTGTCATCACTGGGCTGGCCAGTCTTGCCTAAGCAGGCACTGGTGGCTTTCTGAGCTGCCTTCTTACAGCTTTTCCTTTCACTGCCTTCCTCCCCTTACATCTTGTACTTGATTTGATCTTATTAAATTGATACATAGATGTGATCTGGCCGGTCCATAGTAAAGCAGCCCCGACCCTGGGAGGGAGAGGAACATCCTACCTCCCTTTGCCAGACAACAAGGCCAGTCAGCCCTGGGTAATTGAGCTTTAATAGACTCTGAGAGGGGTGTAGCTCTCCAGGGAGCAGCCTCAGCTGGCAGCCCAGGGGGGACGGTGCCTATTGAAAAAGGCTTTTGCGACAGCGGGGGATGGTCTTAGCTCCATGCCGACAGACGAGGCAGAGAAATTATCAACAGGAAACACTGAACTCAGCCAGTGCACCTGCAGGAGTGAGCAAGCTGGAAAACTTCTGCGTGGAAGTCTGAGGTCTCTGAATAAGAACATACACTGACATTATTTGATGCTTGACTTCTGCAGCCCTGTCCCCCTCCTCTCTGTTTCACGTGCGTTTTCCATGTGGTCTGATCACCTGTGCCTGCTTTTCTTTGTCCCCTGGGGCATTCTCACTCTAGGATATTTTTTTTTTTGTCCACTATAAAGATATTTCTTGAGGTCCCTCAGTCTCAGTGAGAAAGTAAATTATCCCTGAAGGCTGAACTTTGTGCCACAGGACTGTTTCCCTGATGGGCAGGTAAGAGATTCCCCAGCTGGAGATGTGAAGGAGGCTCAGAAGCTGGACAAGCCAGACTCCAGCACTGCTGACTTCTCCCAGCTGAATTCACTATTTGAGTAAAAGAAGAATGTGCAGGATCTTTCTCTTGTGTCTTTGAAAGAAAAACAGCCTGCAAAGTTTCAAATGAATGAAAGCCAAACCAGAGGCACCTGGCTGCTACTCCTGTTTTCTGGTGGAGCTGGAGACAAAGTGCTGAAGATGAGCTGAGCACAGAACACAGGAACCCTGCCTCTGGGTCCTTTGCCCCAGCAGAGAGTGACATCCTCATATGAATGTTGTCCCTTCTCTTTGCAGGCTCTTTCATCAGAAGGATTTACCTCACCACTAAGATTGTTTGTCTCTTAAGTTTATGAATTATTCTCAGATGAACTAGCAAGTGATTTCCAGGTGTGACTTCTGCTCATTAGACATGGCTGTTGTTATCAGGCTTCATGTGATGTTCCATGCACTAAGAGCAGCTTCTCTGGTGTTTTGTGACACACATGATACCTGTTCCATGAACAGCAGCCCCTGTATCACAGCATGTACCACTGTGCTCCTAAGCCAGTGTCACGTGAGTTCACCCTGATTTGTGGGAACGCCTTCATGTGTATTCTGCAGAAGTGTTTTTGTTGCCTTAGAGGTCACACACACTTTCCAGCTCATCTGATTTGTCTCTCACCTGAGAGCACATCCACTTCTGAGTAAATTCCGCAACCATCACAAGCAAGCCTGGGTTCAGATTGAAAAAAGGGCAAGATGTGTGAGTATTTGAACAGCACTGAGATGAAGGATTGTGTATGTGGATTATGTAGGCTGGGACATATCAGCAATGGATGAAATAAATACATAAATTAAGAATACTTAGCATATACTATCTGCAGTCCTTAAAATATTTCCTATAGATGGAAATTGGATCTAGGCAGGAAATATTTTTTTTTCTATGAGAATTTGTAAACTGCAGTTACTCCTGCTCCAAAATGGGACAAGAACTAAAAAAATGTAATGCTTTCACAAAGGAATAATTTGATTCTCATCCTTATCCTATCTACCTTTTCCTATACCCTAGCCCCAAAATTTTGTATTGGATAAAATGAAATATTTTGTTCCCAGTGCAACTCTTTACCACTTGAAAGTCCCTTCTAAGCCTAAATGGTCTAGAACTGAGAAATGAAAGTAATTTTCAATCATAAAACGAATGTTTTTGTTTAGAAAATGTTAAGAGCTGCATGTTGCCATGATTCCACAGCTTTTTTTTTGTGATCCCCCCCTGAAACTGCTTCACAGAGAGAGAGAGTTGTTAGAAATTGACTCCTTTTGGTTTAATGACATAGCTCCTTATACTTTGAGAAGCAAGAGGTTTTCATGGAAAATCTGCACACAGCAATAGGGCAAAAAAATTATGTTGCATTGTATCACTAGTTCTGAAGATTTTTTTTCCCCAACATCATGAGTCCTGATGAACTGTGAGCTTTAAGCTCAGGGGAAAAAAATTAAACTCTCTCTAAATATTTTATGAAACTAGGGTGCAATAGAGTGAGTTCTCTGAAGGTGTGTGAGTCCTTCTGCACATGGCCCTATCCTTCTAGAAGATGTCATGATTTTTTTTAAACCAATCTCATGATTTTGGAGTGAGGGGATGGTCTGATTCATCATTTTTAAGTGCTTAGTTTTAACAATACTGCATTATTCCCAGATAGCAGATGGGAAAATGGAGAAATGTGGTGAATTGCCAGCAGCAGAGCCAGAAATAGAACCCAGATGTCCTGGTCTTGTGTCGAAGCTCCCTGGTCTCTCCAGGAGGGCAATGAGGAGGCTGCAGTGCCGGGGGATCTTCCAGTAAAAAGCCAGGCCCTGACGGGCAGGGTGAATCACCTGAGCTCACGGATGGGCGGTGAGGTGGCGGTGCGGTGGGTCCGTGCCAGCTGTGCTGCCGTGTCCCGCGTGCGCTGCGCGCTGTGCCGTGGCTGGCGCGGAGCGGGCAGGTGAGCCCGTGGGCGCCTTTTCCAGCTCGCTGCGTGCACGGCACAGGTCAGCTCGCCTGTGGTGTAGCGTGGCTGTGGGAAGCTGCCGGCTCCTGTGTTTAGCTGCCTTCAGGCCTAGCTAAGCCGAGGCAGTGTCTGGCTCCCCAGCCACAATCTCTCGTTAGAAAGAAATTAAAAGCCACTCAATTTTGGCTAATATCCCTCTGTAGGCCTTTAACTCCACCTGTGACTAACCCATTCATAATAGCTCTGTTTTAGTGGCTTGGGTTGATGTATCCTCGATTAATTTGGGAGGAGAGCGGCAGGGCCATATCTCTTTGTCTCCCCCTCTCTTAATCCCTGTCCTACAGTCTGTCTTCTCCCACTATTTCATCTCTGCTGTCACTTCTCCATTCATTCACCCTCTTCTCGCCCCCTGACTGCCTTTTTTCCCCCTCTCACTTTTTGGTGTTTTCTTCCCCAACTCCTGTTTGTCTGCCTTCTCCCTTTGTTCTCCTCATGTCCTTTAACCTTCCTCCTCTGGCTTTTTCCTCCTCCTTTTTTTTCGTGGCCAGTATTGCTTCCTTTTCAACTTTCCTTTCCTTTCTCATCCTTTTTTTCCCCTCATTTGGACTCCTTTTTCTCCCGCCCCCCACCTCTCCTCTCCCCCAGCTCTCCTCTTGTGTCCTCTTCCTCCTTCCCCAGGTTTCAGATGCTAACGCAATCTCTCTCCCTCTTTGTTTCAGTCACCCCCACCCCGCTCCCCACTCTCGATTATTATTAATGATAAAGGCTAAAACATCACATCAGTAATTTCTGAGTGAGTTTTGCAATGAAGCTGGGGCCTTATCAGCCCCTCCCGAGTGCCACAAATTTTACTTTTGCAATTTCACGCCTTTGGTTATTATCACGCTGCTTCGTCCCTGCTCTGCCTCGCGCTTTCCCTCCCCCCCTCCTCTGGAGAGAGTACTTAAACTTGTTTTCATTCCCTTATTCTTTATTTTTTTAATGTCCACTCTCTCTGGAGCCAGTAATGTTCTTCCTCTTTTTTCCTCTCCCATTTTCTGTTAATTCTGTGCCATCTGCCTTAGCATCTGTTAAAAATAAAATTTCCCTCACAATGAGAAGCCCTCCCTGCCTTGCCTCCGTCCCCTCCCCCACAGTCTCAGCCCCCCTACTTTTCCTACCATGGTTGTCGGAGGCTGCTGCTCTCCCTCTTGGGGTACCTCTTCATCCCTCTTCCCAGGTTCCCTCCTGCCTATCTGGGCTGTCTCAGCAGCATCTGCTGGGCGATGGGGTGGAAGTGGGAGGAGAAGGGAAGAAGAAGGTTCTGGGTGCACCTGAATTACTCTCACCCCACACATGCATGTGTGTGTTTGTGTGCATGGGTCTCTCACCCATGAGTGTTTTTGTGAGTCTGGACTGGAATGATTAGCACTGAAGTGATGAATCAGCACTGGGACAAATCATCTCTCTGGGACTGATGAGTGGGGCCACTCTGGGAGTAGGAGAGAGTCTGGCTGCTGTGTAATGCACCAACTCTCCACCATCTATGCTCATCAGGTGAAAGCTGTTTTGACCTGAGCTGTGATCAGGTGTGGATTTGGCTACTGGGGAGTAAAGCATCTATCAACCTGGTTAACATGAGCATGAAGAAGCTTTCCTGATTCAGAAAGAATATTTTGTTGACTTTTTTTTCAGAGTGATAACCTTTTACAGCCAAACTTCGATTAAGAAAAGAGCCAGACCTCTGTGATTTCCCATTTTCATCAAGGTTTTGGCTGTGGGTCTGATACACACGTGAAACCTCCCTCTGTGCCTTGGAAGGACTTTAGTTGCTACTTCTCCTCTGAAAGTTTAAGGGGATAAGGAGATAGAGACTGTGGTTCCCACTAAAAGTTTCCTTTGTGATTTCATGTTGGATGGCTTGGTTTCCTCAGCAAGAGTTTGGATCTGTCATGGATTCTGCTGCACTAGCGTGCCAGGCTTTGGGAACTGCCTGGCTCAGTTGTCCTGATCCAAGTCAGATTAGAGTCTGAGCAGCGATCCAGCTCTTCCATCCTGCTTACCCTGACTCTGTGGTATCTTGAGGCATGTCCCAGTTTCAGGATCAGGCCCTTCCTCAGGTCGGTCATGGTATTTGGAGGCTGTTTGGAGCACAGTGTTTTGGGAGATTCTGTTACACATTGCACCAGTGTTTGAAAAGTTGCTGACAACAGACCCCTGCTCACATGCTCCTTCCTGAGGCTTTTGCTCCCCAAGGGCCTTCAGCTTCTCTTCCTGTGATGCAGATGGAGCTTTTAAAACAACCTGGTTTAGCATCCCTTGTGCTAACTCTGCCATGTGCTTATGACCTCTGAGGCTGTGCCCTGAGACTTTCTTGTTTGTGCCTGCCAGGAAAATCATGCCTTCATATTGTTGTGCATGGCTTTATCTGACTGTGTGTTTGGGTTAAGGACCCAGATGTTGAGGGTATGCATATGAGCCATCAGGTGTATCTGTATGCCCAGCTGTAGATGCCTTCAGCGATGAACTGTTGCCTTTGCAGATGTGGACAAGCGTTCTGTATCTCTGAAGCCTTGAGTCGCCGGTATCCGTGCTGAGCAGGGGCGTTTGCTCTGTGCTCCGTGTGTGCCTGTCACAGGTGTGTTGGTGGGAGCATATGTGAGCCCAGCTCCCATGGCAGGTGTCTTTGGATGCTGGTGGGTACGGATAAGGGGGGTGCAGGGCCATTTGCCTCTGTCCACACACCTCTCTGAGCCTGCTCTGAGCCAGAGGTGTCAGCCAGGAGAGCGCAGGCAGAGGAAGACCCCAGCGAGTTTACATGGAGCAAATCCCACCCTCTGTCTCCCTGCAGCGCCTCCATTAACAGCCCCACTGAAGGGGCTCAGAAGCAGCGTGATTCTGCTCCAGCACAATAACCTCTGTGGCTTTGATAACAACAAGCCCCCTTAAACCCTCTTCCTCCCCCCAGCTCCCCTTTTCTCTCCCCTGCTCCCTTTGAGCCCTGCCGACAATAGGCAGGCCTGCTGCAGAGCTGCCCACAGCCCAGGCAGGCACACAAAGCCGCCGAGAGCTTACAGGAATTCTTTGGCAGGCTGCTGGTTGCTGCGGAGAAGAAGAAGGGCCCTTCATACTCGGAAGCTGTCTCATTGCCCCTGGCCCTATTCTCTTCCCGTGTTTGATAGACACTGAGCCACGGTAATCTCTCTCTGCCCCGAGGGGAACAACAGCTTTTGTGAAACAGATTTTTACAAACTGTTTTGACCCCACATCCCCGGTGCCCCCCCTCGCCTCCCCCCTTCCCTTCCTTCCAGCTCACTGGCTGTATCAGTGTCACATAATTAAATCAGCTTTCCTGTTTGCCTCTGCTTCCTGCTAATTGTTTGCTCACAGCTAGGATTAGCAAGTCAGGGTTATTTTTCACATATCCTCACACAGGTTTTCCTGATGCAGTAGCCTACTTCATGGTTCTTGGCCTCCCTACTAGCCTGCTCCTCATGCACTATGGACAAACAGGTCTGTGGGCCTTGGAGGTGCAGGGAGATTGCTGGGCTTCCCAAGAGAGTCCTGGCAGTTCTGCATGCTGAAAATGGGAAAGAATCTGTGTCAATATTTCTTTCACTCTCTCTTGCAGAACAGGTTGAAGGAGGTGGAGAGTGGGGATGAGTCCACTGGGCTCTTGGTGAGCCTAACACCCATTCTCAGGGGCTGGTGAAATGAGGAGCTCCTCAAACGGAGGCTCATGATAATCCCTTTGGGAACTGCTGAGCCACACCATTTTAATGGTATTAGAATGAGGGTAAGCCTAAAGCAAATACTTGGAGTCACTATTGCAAGTGCATCACAATATAAGAAGTTATCTCCCATTAGCTAAACCCACATAGCTGCTTGGAGCTCTGCTTGCAGCCTGCCTCAGCTAGGAGGCAAAATGAACCAGCTTACCCCACCTTTATGGTATCTGCACTCTGCAACTCACAGGAGCTAAAAGTGGGTTGCAGAGCTCAGCTAACACATTGCAAATGGTTAAGGCATAGTTACATCATCTTTTATGAGCCTGGACTTACATCTTCAAGTCTGATCAAAATGCTCTAATAAAATATCTTGCTTTGAAAGGAGGAAAATAATTATTTGATTCACTTAATTAGCACAGTAAAAATCTTTTTGCATTAAGCACTTGGAAAAATTCACTCTGATTTTCAGGAGGAGGAAGAGGAAAATGTACAACATCATATACCTTGCTCTGTCCTGCAGACTTATTGCTGGTGTGGCCTTGGTCTTTCAGGAGTCCATGCAATTTAAGTTTTTTTTTTCCATTGGAAGAAATTTATACTGAAATCCCTCAAATGCTGAGGAAAAGTTTACATGAAGGTGATGACAAGAATCTGTTTTTCACACACTTTTTTTCAGGGTTAACAACTTCTTTCCTAGTGCTACCAATTAGTCTTTCACTCCTTGATGATGTGAGTTAAGGATCTAAAGTGGTTTCAAATATAAATTTAACTTCTATTTTCTTTTCACTCCATGCTAAACCCAAACATTTTTAGCTGGACATTTGAGGTCTCTTGGCTAATGGATAGAGTGGTCTTGAAGATACAAATTTTGTTTCCCTGCAAGTTCAGAGGTTAGTAATTGTACTAAGAACTAAAATAACAGTCTTGTGTCCTCAAAAAAAAAAAAAAAAAAAAAAAAAAAAAAAAAAAAAAATCTCTCTAGGTGCTTCACACTGAAGGTTTTACCTGCAAAGAAAACCTTTCTATTTCATATAGACCTTTTGACTTTTCACTGCAGCTGCTTTCTGACTCCAGACTGCTTGAATGACTAATTCTGGGCATTAGTATTCCCCAGACACCCTGAATGAAAATGCTCAATTTTTCCTCTTTGCTGCATTTTCTGTTGGGAGATTCCCTCCCTGCTCTCGATATTCTTATATCCCTCTCAATTCAGTAGGGATCTGGTAGTTTCCACGTGGGAAAATGGATTTAGTGAGAAGGACTTGAACAGGAAGATGGCTGATACACTGAGTCCTGTGTGATAAAGGCAATTACCTTTTTTACCAGGCTCTCAACGCTGCACTACACTGAAAGTTTACCACTTGGATGGCTGAAACTTTGCCTACTCCCTGTATGCAGCAAAGGGTGTGTGTTGCCCCTGGCCCCCAGGAAAGAATGTTGGGACTCAGGTTCAAAACTGGCTTTTCATTTTCCCTTTCCCTAGCCAGAGGATCCCCTGCTCCTCCAGCAAGACCTGGGAATCAGCCACCAAGAAACTCTGCTGCAGTGCTAGAGCCTGAAGCTGACCACTGTTCCCTGTTAGCAAGCTGGCCAGGGCAAAGCTCTGCTATTCCACTCCTTATTTAGATCCTGCCATCCAACTTTCCTGCTAGTACAGTATTGGATGGCACCCCAAGTAAATGAATCTGCTTTGTGTGGTTGCTAATTAGTTGGCTAATTATTAGGCTGACTGATGGTTTAGTTGATGATTCAGTGGTTGCTGGTAGCTTCATCATATGGATAAAAGCATCCTTCAAGTGTTTCCAAGGGAATGTAGGGGATACAAGGCTGGAAAGCAGAAGTTTTTCTACCTATTCCTTTGCTCTGGATAGGTTTTCCAGCCTGGGACAAAGATCTTTGCCTCAGTTTCCCTATCAGTAAGTTGGAAGCAAACATTCATAGCTCACTGGTGTGTTATGGACATTAATTAGTTCCCGATTGTTAAGGGTTAGTTGAAAATGTAAAATGCAATTATCTGATTGCGCAAGTAGCAGGCTGGTTTTCTGGTTGGCAGGATGGCTAGAAAATTGGTGAGTTACTTAACTAGCTTGGTTAATGACCTGGTGCCATTTACAATGGGAACTAAATCATACTAGGACATTTCCTTTCAGCAGTATGGAGCTTTGTGGTTTGGTTTGGGTTTTGTTGAGGCTTTTTCCCCTTCTTTTTTTTTCTTTCTTTCTTTTTTTTTTTCCCCTCTAAAATAAGAAACAGTAGGAACACTTTTATTCAATATAATCATTTTAGATCCAAAATTGTTGCAAGGTTAAACTATAATTTAGAGTTCTGTTTTGGAATTGGTCATCATTCAGATTTAAGTGTTTCCTTGGAACACATTTCAGCCCACGCAAAGTAAGCCTGAATAAATCAAGTTTTGTTTTACCCCGTAACAAACTGCCTGGTAGATGGTTTGGGATGGAGGTGACCCGAGGAAGAGCCTGTCCCCCTTCCCCGGAGGATGCCGGCGCGCTCGGCGCCCGGGCCCGGTGGCGGGGCCGCTCTCCGCGGTGCTGAAGGAGCGGCCCATCCTGCGCCGGCAGCGGAGAGCGGAGAGTGCCCTGCCAGCTGTCCGGTGGTCCGGAACATCACAACGTAAAAGAGCCCGTGCTCTGGAGAGACCCGCTGGCTGAAAACAGGTCACTGATAAGCAGGCAAAATCAGATTAGAATTCACGGGATCGTTGGGATGAACTGGCTCTGAACTGGAGTTCTCAGCCATCCCAGCTTTTTTGTGAAAAGTTGTTCTAGGACTTTCTCATCAGCTCCCCAGGCCACTGCTTCTTCAATCAGTACAAGTCTCTTGAGCTACAATGGAGACTGAAAGTACCAGCTGTTGTTGAGGTCTGCCCAATCTTCTCATTATCAACCCCTATTTTCTGTTCCTTATGATTTTGTAAACCATTAACCCTAAGGTCTCAGATCTTGCAGGCTAGGTGTTTGCATAGTTGAAGTTTTACATTTATTAACTAATTTATATCTTCTGGGAAAATATAATTTTTTCACAGTTTCATACTATATGTTTCTCTGAGCAGAGCTAGCAGACCATGCTCTGGATCACAATGCTGGAATTTTCTGAGGGCTGAGCTTTATTTAGGAGTTCTTTAGCCTATATCTTTGCTCCCAAGGAGAGATCACAGTTATGTAAGCAATTCTGACAGATGTTTGTCTAATCCATCCTTAGAAACCCCAGTGAAGTCATCCTCCTCTCGCCAGGCAAATCTATTGCAGTACTTACTCCTCTAACATTCTTGCCAATGTCCAGAGTAAATCTCTTTTTGTTGCAGTTTAAGTCCATAACTTCTCTTTGTATCTGTCAGTGACATGTAAAAAATTTTTTCCTTCCCTCTTTCACCTATTAGTAAACTGCTGCCATGTCTTTCCTGAGTCTTTTTCTTCCCACTAGACAGTTCCTGTTCTTTTGGTCATCCATCTCATCTTCACAGATGTCTGATCATATGTTCCCCACTCAGAGGACTTGGAGTCCTGAGTAAATTTACATGTTGCTTAGATTGCCCCATATGGAAGCAGCCCACCTAAGGAGGCCTTCGTGGGATAGATTATAGTGGGAAAAGTAATTCACATATCTGGCAAAGGACACTGCTGTTCATATTCCTGGTGTGGTGACTGCTTTTATTCCATGAAAAGCTTGACATAGTTGACTCATGGATGTGATTCATCATCACTCCAAGATACTTTTCTACAAATCTGCTGCTTCCTAAATTGTGTTTGCATAGCCAATTACTCTTGGCAGTGTGGTGCCTGGTCTTTTCTCTTTTGGTGTGATTTGAGGAGGGATAGTGTGTAGTTTTCATACGTGTTGGAAAAGCAAGCTAAGGATATCTTTTTTCCCCCTTACACACACACACACACACACACACATACAAAATAGTTACAGTAGCATCAAAACAGCATTTTTTTTCACTGTGGTTAGCATTAGTGTGGTGAAGATCTGATTACTTCTGTCAGGCATCTCTGTCTATTCCTTACAGACAAGTCTTTTGTTGCAAACATTTTAAATAACACTCTCAGCTTCTACACTTCTCAACCTGGATGTGGTCAGGAGTGGAGCAGAGTGACAGACATTTATCTGTATGGTCTTTGCCTCTTTACTTACTGAACCTGCAATGAGTCAGGGTCTGGTGAAGAAATGCTCATTGCGCGGTTATTGAAAGGGGAGTTCCAAAGAGCTGTTGGATGAGTCACTTTGCCCCAGTAATAATTCACTAATTTTTAGGGTCATGCTTTCCCCTGCTTTGTCTTGAGGCGTGGCTCTGAGTCACAGATGTCCTTACTGAATATAATGGAAGCTATGGAACTTGCAGAGTGAGTTAAGTGCACTGAAAACATAAAGGGTTTACAAAATGCAACAGATGCCTTTGGATCTCAATTCCTGTGTACCTCAGTTTCGTGTCTCTAGAATGGAAAAAACAAATCCCGTTTCTGGAAGATAAAGTGGGTTCAACTGAGAAAGGCAGTTGACCACTTTTGTCATGAACTCCAGTAAAAACACAGGAGAAAGAAAGGTACAGCTTGGTCTTCAGAAAAAGGTTTGTGCAGTTCCTAGCACCTAAGTGAACAAAGAAAATAAAGTAAGGGCAGAGCCACTTTTTAAGGAAACACCATCCTAAACCCTAGATTAAGGAGCCATTTCCTTGGAAATACAGTTGAAATTGTGTAATTGAAGTTGATAACATAATGTAATGTGTATTTAGGGGCTTTAACACTACGAGGCATTGCATCCTTTCGGTTCCTTAGCTTTGTGCTTTGGCCAGGATCTGTTAATGCTTTAGGCAGTGATGTGTGTGTGTGTGTGTGGGTGTGTGTGGGTGTGTGTGCATAGTGGAGGAGACACTGCATTTGCTTGCCAGAAAAACTAATTTGGACTCCACTGGAGCTGTTAAATGCTGCTTACCCTCTCATGTTACAGGAATATCTGGATAATGGGAGGAAAAAGTCTCAAAAGCTCTGTGTGGTTTATTATTTTTCAAATGCTGACAGAAGAAAAGGTGGATTGAAATATAATCTTTCAGTAACAAAAAAGGGAGAAAGGTTTTAATGCTCTTGTCATCCTCCTCCCTTTCCCTTCTTCCAGTTCTTGATCAAATTTAGAGCTGGTTGGATTCATTTAAAAGGTGCAAATGACCCACTGCCAGCAAAAATATTCTAGTTTTCCTTCTACCCAGAAATCAGCTCCAGTGTGGGGTCCTGCTGGTAGCTGTGATGACGCGTCACAAGCTTGGTGGAGCCTGTTTCTCACCCACAACAGGCCATGTCTGTTCCTAAATCCAGGCTCAGGGAATTTATCTTTCTCATGAGCCCTTTGTTAGCTAAGGGCTAATGAGTTTGGGCTGGTGGGATCCTCTGCAACATTTTGACAGCTGCTGAAGACAAGCAGTCTGCTATGGCTATCTCAGCACTGGGTGAGTTGTGAAGTGAGACCAGATCAAAAATAAAGGGGTTGGGGACAAACTGAAAATAAATGAGGAGAAGAGGGAGCAGAAGCACAGCTGACATGCAATTCAGGTCCCTAGTGATAGTATTGGCTCATGTAAATGCTCACCATAGGCACACAAAGCTATGATCAAGGTCTTTCCCATTTTCAGAAGGAATGGAAAACATAGGACAAGATCAACTCTGGACTCTGAGAGCCCCAGAAGAGGAGAGGGGTAGCATGTATTAATTGTGGTGATCTACATGACTCCCTGATGCACAGAGATGGTCAAAAACTTCAAAGAAAAACAGAAATTACAATCTTGCCTTCATGGAAATATTCCCACTCTGCCAACTCTACTCATCAAGTCTGGACATGTATCACACCACACAGCTCGTTGCACAGGAAGGAGCTAGGTCATTCCTGTGAGGAGATCATGTCTCCCCACATTTGGGTGTTGTAAGAGCTTGCTTTCTTCCCTGCATTGCCCTGAAACTGTTGATCTGAACAACAAAGTAGCCAAGGCAGTGTCCCTAATGCACAAGCACGTAAAGATCTGTTCTTTGAAAAGTACCTGAACATTTCACCTCTACTCAGAGAATTCTTGGTGATTTGATATTCAATATCAAAGCTGTGATCAGCATTAAGTGTATTTTAAAAGCCATGGAAACTTTTGTCCTGATCCTGGGTGATGTTTGTTCTGCTGTGCTGAAGGGTGACCGCACAGCCTGAGGTTGGGTCCTGTGTTTGAGTAAGAAGGCCTGTATTCCAGAAGTACTATTTATGTCTTCTTCCAGGAAAAATTATACCCCCATCTAGTAATGGGGAACTGGTGGTGAAGATGGCCATGTTGTTTTGGCACTTCCAACAAAGAGGTGACGCTGGGCTGTGTTTTTTGTGTCTCAGAAAGCCCAGATCTTTTCAGTTGGCAATCACAGACACGTACTGGGAAAACGATTCCCAGGACAAGCTGGAGAGAAAGCAAGCTTTTAAACATCTCTTAGAGACGACTTCTTGCTGTTTCTACAAATATGGCCTCTTCCACCGTCCCATTTTGATCCTGCTGCTACTTGATACGTGTCCACCAGAGGGCATGTGGGACATTGTCTCCTCCTGAGCACAAAAAGGTAAAGAACAGTTTCCAAAGCAAGTGCCCTTCCAAAATGGGATCCTGCACTGGCGGCCTTGGCTGTTGCCACTGCGCTTGAAATGCTAAGGAATGGTGCTTGGGCAGCTGAGCTGCCAGCAGTAGGGCTGATGTGACTGACTCTGAGCCAGTACTGCAGTGTGCAGAGCTGTTTCGGTGTGATGTGGGGCTCTTCCTGCATGAAGGGTTAAATGTAAGTCTTTATGGTGCCATGACTTTATGGTTCCCTAGACTTGCATTTCAGACCCCTGTATGTGCACATGTATGTGTACATCCATGTGAGAGAGAGACACTCGTGGGCACATGCACATACCCACACTGGCTCACAGAAGAATCTGTATCCACACAGGCCCACTCTATAGCTTGCAAAGTAAATTAGTCTTAAATGACTCTTTGGAAACAAAATAAATCAAATAGCATAATAGTACCATCTTTTTATCTCATTTGTTCCCATACAATTAGTAGTTTTACTGCCATGTTGTGACAGGTGACTGTGTTTGACCTTTGCCGCTTGGGTGGTTGGCTGGTGCTCAAACTAATGAAGACCCTTAATGGATTGGCTTTTGTGAGGCTGTGAGCGGTGGGGTTAAAGAGAAAATGGTGCCTTAGACAGAGTCCAGAGAAGATCCTTCAATTAAACCTGAAGTCTATTAGCAAAGAAATATTGAGGAGGTTGAGAGTTAGCAATGATTTAACCAGCAAGTCTTCCTTGTGAGTCATTTAAAAAAAAAAAAAAGAAGAAAAAAAGAATCTCCCTGGTTATTTATTGTTGAGTGTGTGGTTGGACTCCCACCCTTGTATGTGAGAGAGTGGAAGCAGAGACATTGGCTTGGAGAGGCTGGGGCTACAGGGCCCCAGTCCCAAGTTTAATGTTAGCCCCTTGACTCCCACACAGCCAAGCTTTCCTTGGACAAAAAAGTGAGGAAAAATGAAGCAGTGGCAGGAACAAATGAAGAGTGATGCTGGGGAAGATAAAACCAGATCTCTGGGATAAATAAGACTTTTTGGAACTTAATTGTTTTTCATGATGTAAATAAATTACAATGAAAGAAAAGGAGGAACAGCAGCTTCTGGGCAATGAGTCAGAGGGCAGAGCTGAGCTGCAGAGTGTGAGTAATAAACAGGAGTGAAGGGAGGTTGATGAGGAAGCTTGTGCAGGACAAGCAGGATCTGTCCAGAACAGCACAAACAGACACAACAAGCAGTGTGAGGTGTGGGGGGCAAGTCCCTTTCTGTTAGCTTCCATGTTAGATACCTGAGCATTTCCCATTCCTCCCAGACAGACTTCCTTCCTTTTGGTTTCAAGACTTGCTTAACTTTCAGCCTGAGCATCATCTTGCAGCAGTGTTCATGGTCTTCAGCAGAGCTGGGGCTGCCCCTGGCCCTCACCAATCCTTTGGGTGATATACTGTCCCACAGTTGAGAAGCGGGAGGTGAAATGGATCTGATAAGGGAAAGCTTGAAGCTGATTGTTCTGGGTAGAGGGACCTGTCACAGAACCACAGAATATGCTGAGTTGGAAGGGGCCCACTAGGATCATCAAGTCCAACTCCTGGCCCTGCACAGGACACCCCAAGAGTCACACCATGTGCCAGAGAGCATTGTCCAAACACTTCCTGTACTCTGTCAGGCTGGTGCTGTGACCAATTCCCTGGGGAGCCTGTTCCAGTGTCCAATCACCCACCGGGTGAAGTCTAATATCCAGCCTAAACCTCCCCTGACATAACTTCAGGCCATTCCCTTGGGTCCTGTCACTGTCACCACAGAGCAGAGATCAGTGTCTGCCCCTCCTCTTCCCCTCACAAGAAAGTTGTAACTGCAGTGAGGTCTCCCCTCAGTCTCCTCCTGTCCAGGCTGAACAGACCAAGTGACCTCAGCTGCTCCTCATATGGCTTCCCCTCTAGACTCTTTACCATCTTTGTTTCTGTCCTTTGGACGCTTCCAGATAGCTTAATATCTATCTTATATTACAGTTACCAAAACTGCCCACAATATTCAAGGTGAGGCTGCCCCAGTGCAGAGCAGAGGGACACAATCACTTGCCTTGACTGCAACCTATTCTGGCTATTGGAAAAGGAGTGGTTTCATCTGCTCCAAAGGTCCTTAAGCGCCATGGCAGACTCTCAGAGCTGGACTTAAGAATTGTCCAAGTCTTCATTCCCTCCTATCTATCTATCAATCTGTCTATCTATCTATCTGTCTATCTATCTATTCTTATCTTTCACTCCTTCCTCATGGAGAAACTCCTTCCCTTCTCTTACACAGTCTCTCCTCTTTTTCTTTTCTCTCACTCTTAGACACGTGGTCCCCCCTCCTATATCCCCCTACTTTGGGGATAATTTAACATGTTACACACTAACTTTCCAGTAATGGCACTCTGGCTTTTTGAAATTCTGCTTCCCTGTTTTATGGCTGGGCGTCTAATGGTTATCTCGCAGCCCTGCCTCTGGCAATCATGTAAGGAATAAATAGAAGCTGACACAGTAATTTACTTAAATCTTCTCCACACTTTTGCAGCATTTTCCTCCAGAGGATACCCCCGAAACAACAATTATTTGAAATGTCATGCGTTCCTGCCCCTAGGCTACCAACAAATGAACATTAAATCTATTAACAACAAAAAAAATTAAATGTTTACTTTTCTGCGAAGGTAAAGGAGAAGCTGGAGAGAGGGAAGGATGTCTCCAATAAATTTCTTCTCAATAATAAAGAGGTGTAGTTAATGTTCTCTCTAAGTGGAGTCAGCTTGCAGCCCACATCCTGTGAGGACAGAGATGTGATGCCACAGTACTGCCACGCAGCCTTGCCAGGGCAGCTCCAATAGCCTCATTTTTCCAGGCCAGGAAGCTCAGTTTTAGGTCGGTATTTTTGCAGATTAAGTAAGATGTGTAGGGGGCCAGAAGCTATGAACAGGGTGGTCGCAGTCCTCAACCCATCTGGCTGCTGGTGCATGCCATGGGGACTGAAGTGGTGGGAGAGGAAGCATTACCCCCTTGGCAAAAGGAGGCTAAGAATATAGCTCACATGTTTCACAAAAAGGAAAACTGAGCATTTTGGAACTCTGTCCCTACATCTTGTAGAAAGTCTAAGCCAGAGGTAGGCTAAGGCCCAGCTCCTCCTCTTTTCTGTCCTATGCTCCCTCCCCTTTGCTCAGGTTTCCTGAACACAGGTAAGCATAGGTATGGAGGGTGGGACCACATGAAGGTGGACTCAGCCCTGCACATGGTTCCTGGTGGAATATGGTGTGAATATGGAGAGTCACTGGCATCCACTTGCTGTGCATGAAAAATCCCATGGGGATCTGGGCAAAACAGGCTTAAGGACCAAGTGTAAAGCCCAGGAACCTATTTTCCATTCTGCAGATGGGAGAACTCAGGTCCAGAGCAGGTACCAAAATACAGTAGCTGTAATAGGAAGAAGTATCCCAGCTTTACTCCAATTGCTTCATAGTGCCTTCAAAAACTGTCCCACTGCTTGAACTTTCCAATGTATGGCTATTTTGGAAAATGTTCTTTGTCCATTGAATCAGCATAAGATTGTCTTGGGATACACTGTATTTATACAGTCAGGAATCCATCCCTTTGACTTGAAAATCCTCTGTCTGTTCAGAGTTTAGGAATTTAAAGGAGCCAGCAGGACTTCTCGTCTTTTTGTGAATGAACTTGTGAAGGAAAATTTCTCATTTGATGTTGAATTCTGCAGACCCCATAGAAAAATTTGCTTCTCTGTGCTTCATTTTCCCTTCTTTTTAGCAGAAGAAGCTTGGACTTAGACCTCAGGCACCTTGCAGAGTGGCACCTCTGACATGCTGTCTGAACCAATCATGATTTGGGTGGAGTGTGAACAGAGAGCCGCTATCCACTTTTTGAAGAGGACACGTGAATACCTGACCAGCCTTCTATTCCTCTGTGCAGAATGGCCAGGCACTTTGCAGTCACCTTGGTTCACTTTATCACCAGGCAAGTATAACAGATAGGTCTCTTTTTTCCCAGTGCACTGGGATCCCACTTCCTTGGCATTGGTTCTGATTCACAGAGCCAGACAGTGGAGAAGATATCCAGTATTCAAGTCCCAGTGGAGTTTACTGTCTCAATCCTAATTCATTTTCTCACTGCTGTCCCAGCCCGCCTACTGAGGTGGTTCACAGCATGTGGATGCTCAGTCAGGCATCTGTGGTGCTGGACTGCTGTTGAACTGAGATCACTGTGTACCAGTGGGAGATGGTGTCTGCTTGGGAGGAGACCCCTCAAGGTAGCTCCTGGAGCCCTGAGACACAGGCCAGGGTAGTTTATACAGCCCGATCATTCAGAGCTGGGACAGGGCCTCTGAGTCCCATAGATCCCCTTGACATTTTGTTTCTACCTGCTGTGATTATGTAAGGAATAAGAAGAAAGATCATCCAAGTTTGTGATGTGTGTGTGTCCGGAAGGAATGCGTTGGTTCTCTACTAACAATCCTTTGACATCCCAGTGTGTTTCAGAAGAGGAAACTAGCTCATCCAAGGAATCAGATTTTAGCTCTGGAGGAGCAACTGCTTTGGACTCTTCTCAGGTCTGATGCAAATACTTTGCCTGTTGTCCTGTACTGCTATGACTGCATAGAGAGCATGTGTCCTTTCTCATCCAGAGAGAAGGGGTTGTGTGGGGCTTTTGTGGGTGTTTCCCATTTATTCTCTGAAAGGATCTATCTGTTTGATAGAAAGGGTTGTCTTCTTCCCCACTCCAGATCCAGCTAAGTGCCTGAAGTTTAATGATACATGAAGAGAAACGTAGATGTTACATTCGTCATCAGTCAGCTCCACAACATATATACTCCATACAGGAAACCACACAGCTCATGATATGCAAAGCGTGGGCTTTTCACTTGGTCTTAAAGCAGATGTCAAAGTGCCCTGTAGACTCTGGGGTGCACACTGCAGGTGAATTCCATCTCAATATTGCAGTGGATTGATTTAAATGGTTCCACTGCCAGACGAAAGTCTAAGCACCACAGCAGTTTATGAGTTATCCTAACACAAAGAAACACAATTATGTGGTCTAATATATTGGGATGGACTCTTAGATAGCATGTAGTATCAGTATAAATCAGTGTCTGCCATCATAAATCGGAGGGCCTCAAATACATGTTACTGTATTGCTGAAAAAAAAAAAAAAAGCAGGATCTTGGGAAGAGCATTCATCAAACTATTTTGCATTATTAAACTTCCTCCTGTAATGTCCACTTTGATCCTGGCCAGATTCAGGTCTCAGCTCTTGATTTCCACCAAGGAAAGTATACAGGAAAGCTGTGTGCCTGCACTTTTCTTTTTTTAAGCTTTGTAGCGCGTTCTTGTGCTCTCAATTCCGGATAATGCTGGATCCCTTTTATCCAGCCCCTCCTCTTGCCCTTTCAAGTGAAAAGAAGACTCCTGTGCCCCCCCCATCAAAGTTAAAGGGAAGCTTTAGAGAGGAAGGCTCAGCACGCTGGGGCTCTTGAGCCTGTGTTTAATCTCTTTTCCCGTTCCTGTGTGCCTCTGTGGCTTCCCTGCCAGTTTCTTTGTTGCCAAGTTTCTCATTTCCTTTTATTTGTGTGTGCGGGAGGTTGCCAGGCTCTCTGGAATGCATCTGAAGTCATCTTGGGGGGACACGCCTCAGCCCCCGCCCCGGGTGATCCATGACCTGCCTCGGCCGCTGGCCCAGCCCGAGCAGGCTGGAGCGGGCTTCCCTGGCTGCAGGAGCCGGAGAGCGAGGGCCGAGGGGGCAGGACAGATCCCCACCCTGCCGCTGCAGCTGCCTTGGGCAGGGTGCTGTGTCCAGTGCCGTGCGGGTGCGGAGGAGGATGGAGGTCAGGGGAAAAGGGATCGAGAGAGAGCACCTTGACCTCTGGGTGCTGCCCTGCCTGGAGGAGAGCAGAGACATGTGCAGAGCTCGGCAGGGGAGGGGGCCCTGGTCTGTCTCAGTTCCTGCCTAACCTCCACTGAGCTCAGTGCAGCGTCCTGACTCATGGCCACAGCTGCCCTGCTCCACACCATCAAGCTGTGGCCTTCCACTGGATCTGGGATGTGCTCCCAGGATTAATATGGGCTTCCTTAGGCTCCTGAGGGAGAGAGTTGGGATAATACTGGTCCGTGGGGAACTGTGAATGTTGCTCCAGAGCTGGACATAACTCTGAGGAATGCATTGGTCTTAACAAGTAACAAGAGAGACCAAGTTTGTGTTCATGCTGCCATCCCTTCATCATGAAGGTACTTCAGTGGATAAGCCATCTCTCAGGGAACATGGAAAGGGGATGTCCTGCATGGAATGAGATACAGCAGGAGCACAAATTCACTGCTGCAGCTTGTCTCAGCTTTCCTTATGCCTCAGCCCTCCCACCAGAAAGGAGCAGTTGGCATTGCCAAGATTTTCATCCCTCCTAGGCCATATGGGTCCAGTTTGGCACACGGGGTTACTATTCATTTTTCCCTGAAGCAGTATTAGGGATCTGTAGCTCCAACAGCATCCCATAAAATCAGTGTTAGCAGCCTATTTTCTAGGCTGTGCAAACCGAAGAACAGGTAAAAGGATGGGACTGTGCCAAAAACTTAGGCAACTTGGAGACTGCCACTTTTTTTTGTGGTTACTTCACAGCTTCTGGAAGTTCCCTCTGCTTTCCAGAGTGGATGTCTGTTGGTCCAGCTCTTGACACTAGAAAGCAAAGAAACAATCTCGTTCAGGTTTCTTGGTCCGTGTTGAGTTTCACCTGAATTCCTGGTAAAGCTCAGCAAAGGTATCCACTCTTGGTAAAGGTTTTTGTACATTTTGTACATTTATAGGCCTTGACCACCCTGAGCAGTCTCTCCTGCAACCTCCATGCATGGGCCCAAGGCTTATTTAAGCTTGTCCATGGGCCTTCAGCCTCTGACTGTGTAATGTTGGAAGAGTGGATGTTGGTGGATCAGCCACCGCTGAA
>NW_008236478.1:1864839-1895258 GCF_000691975.1 Corvus brachyrhynchos
ATCCAGACACCAAAGTATGCACTGACTTCTCAGCTTGGCCTTGGCTCTGCCTTGTGGTCTGCGACATGCTGAAAGCAGGAGTTACTCACTAGAGGAATTTCCAATGGAAAGGATAGCAAAGATGTGGGATGGTTTCGCTTAGGATGGGTCTGGATTGTCTGGAGGTGGCAGGCAGCTGTGCAGCCATCTGCAGCAGTCGTGGTTGGTCTGTCCTGTGGTGCAGTGCTGAGAACACTCAAGTTTTGGTGTTACTTTCTGCTCATGGGCGCTGAGAACAACAGCTGTACTAAGAGCCTTGTCCTGGCTCAAAAGCCTCAGCACTTCTGTGGGTGTGAGTGGCCATTGCTGTACTGCACAGACCAGAGCTGTCAGGCTCATGGACCCTCTGGCTAGCAGTCAGCATGTCATTGCCCCAGGATCTGCCAGGTCTCCCTGCTGCTTTGTTCACGGGACATTTGTGCTGCCATTGTCCCTGCTTCCTTTGGGCATGGGGTTGTGCAACTCTGAGTTTGTTCAGTGTCTACCTGGATGTAATTGTTTTGGCTTTGCACCTAGAACAGTCTGTCAGTCTGCAACCCTGAAACTCCTGCAGGAGACCAGGAGATTGCATCACATATCAAGGAAAAGACTGACTGGTAAATGTATTGCAGGAAGCAGAAAAGAGTCACTTGCTGTAAATACCCTTCTACACTTTGTTGTGGTGCTGCTATTTCAACCCAGTTGTTTAAGTATCTTTGCAGAGAGGCTTCCACACATGAATTTTTTGCAAGGTACTTCCTTGCTGTACGTCTCGCAGTTCCTGAATTGGTTTTATGGAGGATTCCTCTGAAATTTCCAATACTTCTAAAAATGAAAAATGTGGTTTATTAATTATTGTGAAGAAAGTTTCTCATAAAGCCAATGTCTTATTCTTGTGTTAAGAACACTTTTATTCAAGAATATTTCAAGAAATATAGCTTTTGCTATATCCTGTTTCTATTTTTCCTTCTTTTATCTACCTCAGATCTTTTCCTTGTTGGTTTTCTTCACCAGGATGAGTTCCTGTAGGATGGCAGAGCAGAAGGAAAGCACATCATCTAACCACTCTGATTCTCCCCTGCTGCTGCTTGGCATCCACACGTACTGTATATTGCAAGAGAAAAGCAAGACCTGGAAGCAATCTGCTGAGGGTTTCAGATTCTCTGTTCCTCTCTTCCAGTCCATTAGGTCAGAAAGAGAATGGCTGTCAACAAGTGTTTCATCTGGAAGTGCAGCCCTGGGATTTCCCTAGATTTTTACCCCAGCTTGAGTTTAAGACCAGTTTCCAGCTATCAGTCATTCTTGACTGAACTTATATTCTGATTTTTCAGAGCTGACTTCCACTGCCTGCTCCGCTTATAATGCCTCCTTTGCATTTGGGCTGTGGTTGTGTCAAGTCCCAGCACCAGAGATGTTCCCACTTGTGCTGGTTACTGCTGTCTGGCCACAACATGGCTCTAAACTATGATACAGTTATTCCTTGAAAAGGGAGGAGTTTTTGCAGGGGATTGGCCTGAAACTACTTCTGATCAATATTTTAGAGATTTTGACAATAAAATGAAAAACAACCAGAGCGGTAGCAAACTGAAAGAAAGTTGCAAGTCCTTTGGAGAACAAGGTTGCAACTCAAAACATGTAAGTTGTTATGCTGGAGAAATAAACTAAACTTAGGTGAGTAATATTCAGTAGATGCAAAGGCTCAGTGTGACTGAGGAATGGAGGACCTAGTGCAGTGCCTACGGGGGAGGGCAGATCTCAAACTGAGTGGGAGTCAGAAATGTTGCACTCTTGCAGTAAGAAAATGTTGGGTCTACTTTTTTATCAATGCCAGGGTCACTGCTGAGACACAAGAGGTCCCAG
This sequence comes from Corvus brachyrhynchos, assembly GCF_000691975.1. Taxonomy (NCBI): domain Eukaryota; kingdom Metazoa; phylum Chordata; class Aves; order Passeriformes; family Corvidae; genus Corvus; species Corvus brachyrhynchos. The sequence continues at coordinate 1,866,718 of NW_008236478.1, forward strand.
CAGCTCTCTGGCCTGCTGCAGTGGAGTCTTGTATAGTGCTGAAGGCTGCTGTGGAGCTGGAAACCAGGGCCTGTGAGGAAAGGTTAAGGAACTGGTTTATGTGAAAGTAGAGAGGACTATGGGTGTAAAATGTCCAGTTTCTCAGTGCACAAATCAATGGTATCAAGAAGCAGGTAAACAGCCATTTTCTGTGCCCACCTGCTAACAAACAGAAACAAGTATCCCTAGAGTGGAGGGAGATGATGTAGTGAAAGCCTTTGCTAACTCATGGAGCATAGAAGCACCAGCAGAGACCACCAGGCAGCTGCTGGGATCTTGGCTGGAGGTGCTGCAGAATAGACCTCGGACAAGGATGGGCTGGACGTGTCTCTCTCAACAGGGATGTACCTGGGACATCGCATTGCTTTTCCCAGCCTACATTTATACATTTCTGTCCATCCATTTCATTTGCCTGAAAGCTTGGTAGGGCAGTGGGAACTTCAAAGGAATTTGGACTTTGAGGTCCAAAGGTTTTTCCTTTTTCCCCCATGGAAAACTTCAAGAATCAATGAAAACATATAGCATATGCTATGTATTCCCCCAAGAGAAAGCAATGCAAGCAAGCTGTTGGATACAAAATGCTTTGAAATTTCCTGGCTGGAAGGTAATTGATTATCAAACAACAGTTATACTGTGCAACACAGATCATAGCTCCTCTTTGGTGCTGGAAAAACTAAGGATTAAATTGGCACCTCCTAGAGGAGGGACGCTTTGGGACAGGTGTCCCCTGCAGAGGGGTAGTGCAGTAAACACATGATGCTTTCACCAGTCATCAGCTCCTGGTGTTCCAGCCCAGGCCACTGGCAGCTCAGAGCTCTCCCCCTCTCCCTGCAACCCTGGAATGTGCGTGGCTCGTTAGCAGCAGCCTGGCAATCCGGAGAGCCTGCTATGGCAGCAGCTGCTTTTCCAGAGCTGTCCCGCACGAAGTGCAGCCAGAGACTGCTTGCCAAGGTGAGGCGCTCCCTGCAACTGGCTGAGATGGAGCCTGTGGGAGAGGGGGCTGGTCCTCACCAAAAGCAACCAGCTGGAGCAAACTTCCCTTCCTTGCAAAGTGCTTCCACCTTGCAGTCCTGCCTGCCCAGCTAGTCACCCTGCTCCCTGATGTACGTGCAGCCAAGTGCCAGGGAGCAGATGGAGGAAGTACCATCTGGCTTCTAGCGAGCTCATTCCCAGGCTGGAGCCGGGGAAGCTGGTGGAACAAAGGATGGCATTGCTTAGGAGTGCCTGGACTTGAGAGTTTGTGAGTACTGTAGGAGTCTTAAGCTTGCTTCTTTCATGCTCATTGGCTTCCCAGCAGCAGGTTTCCCAAGCTGCAGCTCTCATGTGTGTTCCCTGATAGCTGAGCAGTGGGCTCCAGCCACTCTCCCTGTCTGGGGGACTTCTGCTGGACTCATGGGAACCACAGCACATTTTTCCTCTCCTCAGCCCATACTGCTGCCCTTGTGGTAGGACCATATGGGCTACACTCATGGGTCAGACACCCTGGATTTCTTTCACATGGCAGACACAGCCAGACCCTGTGATGCTGGATGAGATTTTCCTGGTTCAGGTTCTGCTTTGTTCCATGCTAACTCCACACAGCTGGGCTGTGCAGGGCTAGTCACCAGGGGAAAGAGGCTGGCAGAGATGGATAGAGGATGTGAACAGTTCCCTTGGTGCCCTTTTCCCTCACTCTTGTTTCCCTCTCAGCAGGGGGAAGCAGTGTCTGCGTGGTCCTCTGCCGATTGCATCGGGAAAGTCATTAAAAAGAATTAAAAAGGAAAGAAAGAGATGGAAGAGGGGGGGAAAAAAAACCGTATACAGCCCCAAAAAGTTAAAACTTGAACAAAAGAACAACAGGATCTTTCTGCTCAAAGCCCTGGGCCACCCTCACCTTGACTGCAAAGGACAGCAGTGCTCCAGTGACTTAATGGGAGAATGGAAGAAAGCCTTGGCTGTATTTCTGCTGGAGTGGTGGTGATATGGGTTGTGGAGCTGGTTGTGAAAGCTGTCATCTGATCATTCAGATGGGGGACACAGAATTAAATTAATTACACATGGTTAATTCATTCATCTGCTGAAATTGGGAATGGCTTGGTATCCTAGCTTTTGGAGAGGGAATAATATGTAAGATACCATCCTGGGGGACAGTGTCTGTCCTCCATTTTGCTGTGGGAAAGTATCAGCCTCTGTTAGCAACTGTTCTAGCTGGGGAGCAAAAGAATGGGATGGAGCTTCTGGTTCCTCCTGTCCTGTCTCCCAGGAGGACCTGCCTTTCAAGGTTATGGGGTTGTGTCTGGTCTGGGAAGATCTGGTTTATAATCCAAATTCAGTATCATAAATGTTTTCCCCAAATAGTTGCATAAATTTCGAGTCTGTATTGCGATAAAGAAGTCTGGGCTCTTTCAGAGGCCAGCCACTCATTTGTTCTGAATCATGACTGGATGTGGTCAATCACCTTTAAAAGGCTTGGTATTTGAGTTCTGGATGAGTGCTTGCAACCTGGAGCCTGTAAAACTCTGTGGAGGGTTGTCCCAAGATCCTCACCATCTTTACTTCCCTCAGCTTCTGATTCAGTGCCAGTCTGTACCTGTCCGAACATGTCTTTCTAGGACTCTGGGGCAAAGGCAGAAACTTTAAGATAGCAGTGAGGTAATTTTTGCTGCAGTGAGAGCGGCCTGTAGGCTGGGGACAGAGATGGTGATGGGAGAGCCTGGCAGAGATTAGTTGAAGAATCTCATTCTGAAGCCCTACGGGCCACACACTTGCTTGGGTCTGACACAGTCACTGGTTCAGGTTCCTTCTCAAACCATCACACAATCAGCAGCATTTCCCCTGGGTTTATTTCTGCATGCTTCAAATGAGTTGGATTTTCTCACCCAAATATTGGCCCCAGGAAAGCTCCTGGACCATTTTCCTATTAGCCCTCCTTGTTAGAATCTCACTGAGGTAGTTTGTAGCTGCAGATGTTCTTGTGCATCGGTTACCAAGGCTTAGGCTACAACTGTTGCAGAAATCCTTAAATCTAGCACAGTGGATCCCTGTGAACACTGAGGATTTGTTCATTCATGTCTCACCTGGTATACCACAAGCTGAGGCAGAACTCAAAGGGGCTAAAACTGGGGAGATTTGGATCATATACTGAAATAGGTTTAGCTGCTGTGCAAAGTATGGTTTCCATTGGTGGTGCCCTTAATAGCTTGTATTACCTTATTTACATGTATATTCTGGAATCTATTGTATATTAACATGAGTCTCTGCATTTATATGATTAGCTGTATTCTTCTAAGTGTAACTGTGTCTGTGTTGTTAAAACTTGCAGGTTTATCTTTATACAGATTACCAGTACTGGGGTAAAACGCTATCACTTTGATGTACTTACAGCTGATATCTTGTTCACTGGCTTCTCCTGTGGAAATATCTGGTTCCCAGATAAGGTCAGGTAAGTGTGTAGTGTCGTGGCTATGTCGAGGTGTGCATTGTTGTGTGCTGGATGCATCCCTCCCTGGGGGTGTTTCTGTGGGGTGTTTTGAGGCATTCACTCTGCGCGTCACCATGGGGACAAGGGGGGGCGGTGGAAAGGAGCACAATTTGTATTTCTTAGCGTTGTGTGATTGTGCTCTCACAGTGCCTCAGAGTGAAGGTGCATGATGAACTACATACCTCTGTCCTGTGTGTTTCTGCATGACAATAAAATGCACGAACACATGCACATACAGGCACACACCCTCCAGGCTCCAGGGCATGTAGGAGTGTGTGTGTGTGTGTGTGTGTGTGTGTGTGTGAATGCTATTTAAATAAAAAAGAAAGGAAGTGAATCAGGGTCGTTTCCATTTTAATTGTAAAACAGATAAGCACTAAACACTTTGAAAAAGTAAATGACTTGAGAATAATTACTATCTATTACTCTGCGTCCCAGGGGGGCAGTTGGAGGAGCCCAGATGGCTACAAAAATGGGATTTAGCAGAAAATTGAAGACATTATTCACCGTAACACATTATCAATTACCTTCATATCAATTACAATAACCTTACATTAGAAGAAGGGCCAGGAGACTATCTTCAGCCCCCAGCCTGAATAGTAATTGCACTACCCCTATGGATGGTGTATGTGTGTCTCTGTGTGTGTGTGTGTGTGTGTGTGTGTGTTAGAGGGCGGGGGGCACCACAGGGTTGTGCAGGGGTTTTGGCAGCTCCCACTGCTGGGAAGAGAAGGGGAAAAGGATAATAGTCACACAAAATAGTTTTTCCTCCTCTTTCTACAGTCACCTCATGGAAGGTGTTCCTCTGTCCTGTTTGTGTGGTCTAATAGCTCGAAGGGCAGCTGATGTGGCTCCTTCCAAGAAATTCTGCTTGGCTTGCCATTTGGGAAGTTCAGAGTCTCTGTGCAGAGACTATTGTTTCGCACCAGTGTCCTCTACTTTCCTCTTCCCCCTCTCAGCCATTTCAGCCAAGCTGCTCACTTTGTTAATAGGGGCTGGTATGCAATCTGATGTTCTTTTCTGTAGGATCTGCCTTTCTTGGTATAGCAATCTGTGCAGGAGGTGGGAACTGCTCCCTCTGCCAGACCCAGATGGGGCAGCAGCTCGTGTTTCCTGTAAACACTCACAGAGAGATCACACAGGACCTTTGATGGGATATGGAGATGAACCAACCAAAAACAATTCTAAAAAGTCTCTGTTCTTCCTTTTCTCCAGGGATGGTGGAAGGTGTCTCGGGGAGGAGCAGTACCAAGGCTGCTTCAGCAGGCTGGTAGCATGAAGGTAGCTCTAAGGACATCTTGTTGCCTGTGGCTGTCTCTTGTTGCCAGCTGGGATAGCCCTTGGCGCTGGTGGTAAGTCAGTGCTTCTGACTGTAGCTGGCTAATGCTTCTGGCTTGCCATAATGCCATTCTGAAATTCCACCTCCTGCATCTGGGCTTGATCCAACTCACCTGAGTATTTACACATGCAACACCCACATCTAGCTGTTGTGGTCCCATTCTCTGCTGCAATCCAAACTGGTTTCACTGCCATGGTATCCTGGCCTGTGCACAAATGTGTGTGTAAGATAAGGATTTAGATGCATCAGGACACTTACGAGTTAAACTGTTGGTGACACTCCCTCTAGCCTCCCCCCTTTCCCAAATATGCAGTGGAGTGTCCAGTGGGTTAGTGCAGAGAGGACTAATTGCTATTAAAAGGCTTTAATCTGGGAGATTAGTGTTGGCTCCAGGCAGTGTTTGCACACGAAGGAGATGTTTCCGATGAGATGAACTAGAATTTGTCCCTGCTGTTTTGTTGATAGAAAATCATCTTCCCCTTGGTTTTTTCTCTTTATCTCTGTCTCTCTTGCTTTCTTGCTCTCTCTGATCATTTGCTTTTGCCTCTTCCTTGAAGTTAAACTGAGAGCTTTATTGTATTTTGGAGTGGCAATCCTGTTTGACCTTTGGGGTTGGTTGTCTTTGCACGTATGTACAGACATGCATGTGGGTACATAGAGATATGACTGGACTTTTCCTGATTCACAGTCTTGCAGGAAATGGATCCTGATCAAGAGAAGTAATGATAAAAATATTTTTCCCTGGTGTGCTTTTGAGCCTCTTGCGGGTCAAACAGGGGCCTGCAGAGCCCTTCCGACAACATGAGTCAGGCCAGTTGCCTTCTCCTGGGCAAAGGCTTGATCCAGAGACCATCAGGAAGAGGTGTTGCAGAACTGAAAATCTTAAAGCTCCCTGCAGAAGTAATTAGTGGGAGGTAATTAAATGATTACATATGGGAAGGTATGGAGCATTACTGGACCTCTGGCATGACCCAGGAAATGTCACTATTGACTTTGATGAACATTGGATCAAGCTCAGTGGAAATTAATCTGATAACATGCCAGATGTGTCCAGAGAGCCTTTACATGAAGGAGACACATTTGACCTGGTAGCACAGAAATCTTTGTGCTGTACTTGCTAAAGGATCCAAAAGCAGAGGTGCTTGTTCCGAATTTACTGTTGTCAGAAATCCACGAGTATGTCTCTGGTCTGACTACATAGACTCACAATTCCTGATGCTCCTAGAGTGCAGTTGGGATTTTCACAGCATCCTCAGCAAGTTAAGTGCCAATTCCCTTTGAAAAGCACAGTGGAATAAATACTGTTTATGTGTAATTCGAGTGGAAGGAACTTCGTATCCTAAAGAGAAGGACATGTGAAAACAGTATCAGAAAAGGAAGACTTAAGTAGAACCACAATGTTGCATGGTCCTTCTGGCCTAGAGGATGACCAGACAAAGGCTAGGAAAGAGAAATGGTAAGAAAGAATGAGTGTCCTCAAATCAATGAGGCCAAGAATCAGGGGGTCAGTTGGGCCAGGGGAAGAAAACTGGTTCAGGATCTTGGTCTTCTGTTCAGAGAGATCAAGACTTTCCAAGGAGGTAGTGCTTTGCGAAGTGTTACACACTGTTCTTCTGTGCACTGTCTGAACAGCATGGGCTTTGCTCTTTTGCAGGATGCTGCCAGAATCTTCCATGAGACAGCACTGTCATTATTTCACCATAAGTAGGTATTTTGAGGAGGTGTAAATGAGGGACTGGGAGAAGAGAGGGGAAAATTAAGTCACCTTTTTATCCCTGGGGGCTGTTTGGCTCTCCAAAGGCAGTTGTGAAGCCTGTTGCTTGGCAAAGTGGTGTCGAGGTGTGTTGTTCTTTGGGTTTTTTAAAGCATCTCAACCAGTTACCAAGTGTCACAGCATGGGTCCTCTTAGGACAGCTTTGGAGTGGGCTGAAATTTTGTATAAACGTAGTTATTTCTCTCTCTTTCTCCCTGCCCCTGCCCAAAAATCCAAACTGTTACTGCTAGCCAGCAGGAAGGCAGACCTACTGCTCATGTAAATTGCTTAATTCTGTTGTTTGCCCTTGTTCCCTCAAGTTTGCAGATGATGTTGGTGTAATCAGCATAAGGATCTGGCCTCTAGCATGTGTTTATCCCATCTGCTGTCCAGCATGTTAATTTTCATGGAAGACACAAACTTGCACGGACTGTGATTTTAAGGAGGGGCCCTTTTTCTTTTCATGAGTCAACTGCAAAGCCTCAGGGGCCAGATTCTGAAAGACAGTCAATGCCAAGATCTGGAGGGGCTGGGAACTCAGGTCCTGGCAATTTCTAGCTGGCATCTGTGTAAAAACAGTGATGATACAACATTTTCTCAGTAGCAACATTCTTGAGGGAAAGGGCCATGCTTGCAAAAAGGGTCTCGGTTGAAATAGGGCCTGAAAAGTCCTCAAAGGGGTTAGAAATAGTGGAACAGGGAGTGTATTTCCACTGCAGTTGACAACCAAAGTAAAAATAATAATTCCTTAAAAAAAAAAAAAAAAGAACAAGTAACAGGTAGGAGAGAAGGGATTTGTTTCTTTGGCTGGTCCTCTTTAGTTCTTCTATCTCAATAGGAGCAGAAGTATGTCAGGTGATGGCTCAAGTGATTCTTCCAAGTATTTGATGCTACAAATGTTTACAAATATTAATAGACAGGCGTCTTAACATGCCCAGTGATCTTGCTAGTCTTGTATTTTGGCTGCAAGATTGGAAATACGTGAGATTTTTTAAATTGTCAGGCATGCTTTTACTAAAAAAAAGAGGAAAAAAGAAAGAAAAGTAAAATGGCCAAGCCAAAAAATATAAAGTATTTTGAAAATGTCCCAAACCTGAGAATTTAGAGTCCGCCTCGAATACTGTTTATTTTTGTATAATGTTTCTTAGGATACATTTCTTGACTGTTATTGGTCTTAGGCAAGTGGCTTACTGTGCATTTGGGTAGTAGTGTTAGTAACTCTTACTTTTATTACGTTTCATGAAGTTTCTGAAGCACTTAGAATCAGGTAAGTATATGACAATATCAGTTGTCTGTTCAGTTTGTTATCTTTTCAATGTTTCTCTGACCAAGGCGAGCATTAAATCAGAATAAATAGCCTAAGAATGTATTAGAAACTTGAAATTCAGAAGGTACTCAGAATCTATGATATGATTAATTATTTTAATGAATTTCAGTGAAACTTCTGGTTTTAGCAGGTATGGCACAGCATTTTTTAATGGCTTATGTTGGAAATATCACAGATAGCCTTCTGGTCACTTACGCTCATGAAAATGGATCTTTTATTGTATTCATCTCACTGTGTGATTGGAGCCCCGGGGGTCTGCATCCAGGGCAGCTGGAAGGAGTTGGCCACTTGGTGTTTGGAGAAGTGTTTAGAGCTCTCCATGTGTTGAACCTCTTCAACCTTACTGGTAAAACTTCCACTTGACTTCAGAGAAGTTTAAGTCCCACACCACATCCAGGAGTGCAGGTCCAGTCACGTACATGACTTGCACCGAAGTGCCCCCCAAAGGCCATGGGAAATACTTTTTTGGGGAGGGGTATGCACTGATGTGTGGAGTAATCATGAGAGATAGTGACTGCAGGATGAGACTGGGAACAAGAGACTTAGAAGGGGCATGGGAGAGATATACAAAGGACCATTGCAGGAGGTGGATGCAAAAATAAAGACTCTGGCACAGGCATTGGAATTGGAAAGCTCCATGGACACGAGGCAGCAGGGAGCCCTCTCAGCGACCAGCTAATCCCTTTTCTCCGAGCGGCAGCCAACCAAGAGTGTTGGTGCCTCTTCTAGCCTGCCAGTAGCCTTAGACATTTTGTGGAAACCCAAATTAAACCTGGCCCCTGATGGGTGTTCTGCCTTCCCAAATCCAGTTAGCCAATCATGACTTTTCACTTAGCTGCAGTGACTTTAATTGGATCAGAATAACAACAGGAAGGATAGAAAATTACAGGAATTTACTTAGCATGCAGGGTGGAGCCTTGCAGAAAGGCTCATCGTGCCCTCTAGCACTGTAGGGCAGTAGAGTTCATCAGATGTGTAAAAACTCCATAAACAGTCCACAATAATGTGTATGAAGTTTTTTCATCTTCTTATAAGCTGCAAGCACCCATATGGCAAGCTGTAACAGGTGTGGTGGTCCAGACTGCTATTCTCCTGTGTGTGCCTGTAAAATTTGGCTGCAAGCAATACCTCCTTTGCACTTGGTGGTGTGAAAGGGCTTTTGGACAAGTGAAAGGCCTGTGAGTGAAAGGCCTCCAAGTCTTTCAAGCCTCGAGTACAAGCTTAGAGCTATGCAGAACTGAGGCCTTTGGACAGTGGATTTTTTTTTGACTGCCATTCAAGGGTGCAGGAGCTTTAGTGAAACACAGCAGTTCTGAAATGTGCATTCCTGTTATGTTATTGGGCCTGGGGTAGCACCATCAGATGAACTTTAAAAGCCAGATTCCAGGGTTTCAAGACAATGACAATGCATTAGCACCAGCACAAGACTTGGCACTGACAGAGATGATCTAGCAATGCTACTAATAAGAGCTAAACTTCTTCTGAACAGATGTGTCATTGGCTTGCTCACGGGGATGTGGGAAACAGGAGACATGGCTGCCACATCCAACATTTTTTGAGCATAATTTGGAATGAGATTTTGGAGATCAAAACATACATAAAGGATGCCAGCTTAGTAATTTCTCTTTACTTTTGCATTTTGCTGGTCAGGGTTGGTGATGAGCAGTATATGATGAATATAGCACCAAGCAAAACTTAGAAAAGCCACGAGGAGAATGGCAACTACTTTCCTGCTTTCTATGCAACTTAAGGGACCTCCCTTCTACCAAAGCAAATTGCATCATGCAGGCATGCTGATGCTACTTCATATCCAAGGGATGCCTTGCAGCCTCAGTGAATGTTGATCTGGATTTAACCGACATAACAGGGATCAGATTTTTGCCCACTGGGAGCTGTCAATGAATGCAAAGTGTGACGTAGTGCTTATCTAGCATGTACACAAGGGACCCTGCTGCAAATCAGGAATGACTTCACTAAATCCAGTGGAGCTGAACAACCATAAATGAGCAGAATGAGGCCCACGCATTATCCTGGGCTAGCATGCTATCTTTAGCAGGCCCTAATGAATTCAGCTGCAGCATGTAGTCATTAATCCCAGCGGAAGGAGCAGCTCACCATTACATGACCTAGGATTTCAAGAGTTTGCTATTAATGCACTGGGTTGCTGTCCTAATACAGAATCCTACATGGCTCCAGGCTTGGGGAGAGCACGAATTACCCTGGACTCCGACAAAATCTTGCTAAGGCTGTTTCAGCACCTTCCAGCACAAGTAAGAAGGGAGGAAAGGCTGGGGTAATAGATGGCACACGGGGCCCAGAAATTGTTTATGATGCAAATATGTTTAAAAGTACTGCCTTGCCTCCTCTGGGAAAAGGAGCTTAAAATTGAAGTCTAATGATAACAAATGATTGTTAATGAGTTGTCTAAACATAATAGATGGAAAGAATTAAAAGCCTAGAATAAACAGGGTTTCATTAAAGAACAATAAAGAAACAACACAAATTTCATATCTTAGAATAAATGGGCCCTCGTGGTCTCGCCGGGAGTGGAGGGCACTGAGGTGGGTGCACAGGCTGGGAAGCTGAGTCCTGTCCTGCCTGGATGCACTCCCTGGACACAGAGCTCTGGTGCTTGGGCAGCACTCACTGGCAAGAGCAGCTTTGAGATGCTGCCAAGGGCTTCACTTCTCCACAGCCTGTGCGTGTGCCCAACCTGCAGCGCCTGAGGAATCCCACCAGCAGTCCTCAGGTGCTTGAAAGCAGGCATTTGCTCAAGTGTCCTGCTTAAGCACCTCTCAGCACCTGTCAGCACTCTGAGATGGAGAGGAAGACAGGTTTTGCTCAGAGGTGTTTACAGCCAGGGGCTGGCTAACCCTGGGACTGGAAGCCTCCATGATCTCAATTTAAACAGTCCATGTAGCCCTTCCTTAAAGTGCCAAATATTGGTTACAGGGTCCACAGGACTCCCTGGGGAACTTGAGCTGTTCCTAAGTGAGTCTGCAAAAGTTAGTGAGAAAGGCAAGCTCAAACCAGCTGTATAACAATCTATAGATCGTCTTTTAGGCCCTTCAGAGGCAGATCTATTTTTTTTAGGAGCACACAGATAAAATTAAAGTTGAAAATCAGTTCTCTAGAAAAGTGTGCTACTGAGAATGTGAAATTCTGCAGAGATTTCACAAATGGTTCATCAGAATGTTAGATGCCAAGAGCACACACCATATTTCATCTCAGTGTGTGGCAGATGGCATACTGTAGATAGATTTTAGACCAAGATTTTATTAAGGACATGTGAAGAGATGATCGATAATACCTTGGTGGGTTTGTTTCCAAGACTGTCTGCATTTGGCATGGTGACATTATTATTGTTATTTGTGTGTGGTGGAAAACTTTAAAATTTCAAAGTTGTTTTCAGACTTTAGAACAGATCTCTACTTCAGGTTTCATTTTAAATCATCCTCTGGACAGGAATAGTATTCTGCAAGCCCATTTTAAGCTCTGGGAGTCTAACTTAGCTTTTACAATTTTTCATTAAAAGGAAACATGGGGCAACAGACAAAAACTGAAATGATGTGGCAAGCCCCACAAAATTTCCTCAGAAAATATTGCTTTTACTATTAGTTTATTTTAAAAGGACCTTTTTTTTTCTCTAGGAATTAGAAAGAAAAAAAAAAGATAAATCTCAAGACTCTTCCCCCCAGCCCCACATTTTCCGTTTGTTGACTTGGAGATCTTGTTTGTATTTCAGGAAGGATTGCATGTTCAGCAGAGTGTACATGAGAGCAGGAGTTTTTGCTGTGGTGATGTGTCTGTGTTTCGGAGTGTGTCCGTGTCCAAGTGTAATGTACTTGTCTTTACTGATATGCTTTATGATGGTGGATTGCAGATCTGACAGGCTCTCTCTGTGTGTTTGTAAAGCTGCATAGGGCTCAGCGCTAGAAGACCCCAGTCTTGACAAAAACCCTGGAACAACCCTAGCATTCAGCTGGGGCTGGCTCCTGCCTTTATTCATGGTAATTTGTACTTCACCTGGTGACTGCTTTTCCTGGGAATACTTGTGAACTGTGCCACACAAGTGCACGATAAAGCAGGCTTGAAAAATCCAGGCAAGAATTAGTGCTGTGCAGAGTTAGAGCTCAGCAGTGTTTCCCAATTGTAAAGTGGCTTTCTCATGACAAGCTGTCTCTCTTTTTCTTGATTAAAAATCTGAACTTTGTTTTTGAAAGATGCCATTTGGAAGTTTCTGTTGAAACTGGAAAATGATCAAGTTTAGGAATATGTTTTTAGAATTACCTAGGAAAAGTATCCTACCTCTCTCTTCAAATCAAGGGAAATCAAGGTTACAAATGAAATGAGATTTTCCATAGGAACAAGGATTTTGTTAACATTTTTATTAATAAGAATTAGCATTAGTATTATTGTTGTTACCCTCTTGTTAGTAGTATTATTACATGTATCTCCTTGTGTGTTCAGGCTTAATGTAGTGTAGTCTGCCTTTATGAGGACATTTGGCCCTACAACTGGGCATGTGAGAATTTGGGGTCCTGCTGTACCTGTGACATTGTCAGTGTTAAATATGGCTGTGCAAAGGCATTGGAAGAGATGGGTGAATCTCTGACCTTATTTGCATTGAACTCTCTAAGTGGCTGTGTGGGGCACATCCATGTGGATACATTGCTAGTCCTTCAGAGAGGAGATCTGGAAGCTCGAAATCCTGCTCCTTGGCAGCTGCTGAAGTTTCTAGCACAGTGAGAGAAGAAGGAAACCTTCCAAATTCTTCTTGTGCAGCTGAATGACATAAAAATGCAGACTGGATGTTTGTATCTGGGCCCCTTGGAACCAAGGCATTCTCAAGAAAAACTTGAGGCAAATGTATCCAATTCCCCAAACAGTTCAAGTTTGGTAAAACTTGGTCTGATTAAATGAAATTATATTAAAACATTCTGACTGGCTCGAGTGAGGAGTATCACAAGTGGCAGTTTGAGAATTGATCTGGGGATTCTGATGCCTGGCATCACAGACAAACAAAATCCACCCTGTGACTTCATACAGAGGAGTGTACTAATCCTGGACATCTTTGTTTATTGAGCTTGCATCCACAGGAGTGTGCCTTGCTGGCTGAGCAGCTTGTGTCACACCTCGGGGGTGTGCACCGGGTGGATTTGATGCTGCTGTGTGGTGCTTAAAGCGGTGTTGGTGTGAGCAGTGTTGGTTTGATGGCTGGTGTGCAGGTCTGGGAGAATCACAGAATTACAGGATGGTTGAGGTGGGAAGGGACCTCTGGAGGTCATCTTGTCCAGGCCCCCTGCTCAGGCAGGGCCACCCAGGGCCAGTGGCCCAGGACCATGTCCAGGCATCCCTGCTGGTCTCCCTGGCTGTGGTTGCAACTGCAAGGAAAGTTATAAGGCTCAGTTAGGCAGCGCGGGCCCTGTCAGTAAATCATTGTGCACTTCAGGCTGTTTTTCCCCCTACTGGAGTCCATAGAGAATCAGACAGACTGTGCTGAGCTGGTCTCATCTGCACCCAACCTGGACAGCAGCTTTATCTTGCCTTGTAAAACTGCAGAGCTCTGTGACAAAAGAGTTAATCTCTGCCTTTGTTTCTCTTCCTCTCTCTCTTCTCTCTTGCAGCCGACTGAAAGGCAAGATGAGAGCAGATCCATCAGTGTCAGCTGCTTTCAGCACATCAGCACTTTTGGGGGGTTTATTGGGGACTAGTCCATCAGCAGTGCTTCCAAACTGCAACCATGCTGCAGACATGCCCCTCCTCCTGCACGGCAGCCAGGATGCCTGGGGATGCAGCGCCGGGATCCCGGAGCCACTGGCCAGGGGCTGGGTGATAAATGACTGCATGAGGCATCTCCATGGCTAGCGAAGTCCAGAGGGTCGGCCAGAGCCAGGCTTCTGGGGAGGCAGCAATGAAACCATATTAATTTCTGGGCATGCGTCCATGTGTGTCTGTGTGTCTGTACTGTCTGAAATAATACACTTGACACAAACACACATGCTTCACTTCCAGCACACAGAGTAACACAGGAGAGGGCTGAAAGGGAGAAAGCAATCTGATTGACAGGTTAATGAAGCAGTTCATAATAGCAATGGATATTATAACCTTAGAAACAGCTTGTAAATACCCAGTTGCTTTACATGTATAAACATACTCCCATGCTCAGGTTTGTGTATATACATTTGCCTATTTATGAAATATATATGCATATCTAAAAGGTGCAGGAATGTGAAATCAATGCTCTGAAGCGAAACCAAAGAATAAATAGAAGCTGGATAAAATTAAGCTTCATTAGCCTAGCAGCCATATATATCCCCTGCCTTTTATTTTACTCCTAGGGCTGGAAGTCTTCCAAAGCAGTGGAGGGACTTAGAAGCACGCATCTGACTGACTTGCACTCCTAAGCCCTCTTGGTATGCTTGAAAACTCCACCTTTGTGAGGTTTGTTTAATTGGTGGGGTTTTTTTTCTTCTTCTTCTTTTTTTTTTTTTTGTGGGGTTGGGGGGCGTGGTGTTTATTTGTTCATTTGTTTGCTTGCTTGGGGGTTTTTTGTGTTTGTTTTGTTGTTTTGTTTTTAATCCCAGTGTCTTGGGAAGGGCAAGCCCATCCACACTTGACTGGGAAATTGTTTTAGCATTAGGAGAGTGGAGTCTGAACCCATACCTAATCCACGGTTTTGACTAATTCCTCATCACTTTGGTATGTCACCGTTTGAAAAGCTAGATGTATCTTTTACTTGGCAGATATTTGGATGTCATTGTTTGCTTCTGTATTGTATATGTCCGTGGGAATTTCCCAATGTATTCTGGACTGGGGCAATGACTTACACAACAATCCCTTCTCTCTTTTGTGGGACCTATTAGCAAATATAAATAGCAACATACTGAGCTCTTGTGGATGGGCAACAACCCTGGGAGCTGAAAAAGCAAGTTCAGCATGACTAAGGACCTTTAGCTTTTCATTCCATGACTCTGCTTTTACTTGTAAGACTCAATTTTACAGTAAGATAATTCCCTTAGGTTCTTATTCTAGCTCCTCTTATAGAAAAATAGGAGAAGATTAGAAGATTTCTCATACATACAAAGAAGTGTTTGACTTGCCAGTTCCCAGCACTATTTCTAAGCATCATGACTGTGGATGAAAAAATTCAAAGAACCAAGTGTACTGGGAAGGATCAGAGCCACAAGGTTGATAGAATACAAACCTACACAATGGAAAGTTGATTTTATAACACTGAAGTTTAGCTTAGACTTGATCTCTTGTGAAAATCCTCAGCAAATTCCCATCTAAGACTATATAAGTAAGTTCCTGTCCTCAAGTCTTCTGGAAAGAGTTGTGCCAGATATTTTCTTCCCTGATGGGAATTCCAAGATAAAAGCACTTAAGAGGTGAGGTATGTGCAGAGACTGCTGATGTGATGTGTGTGGCACCATGCAAGGAGCATAGATACACATGCAGTGTGCAAAAACCCATGCCTGCAAGTGTCTAGCCACATGTGCTTGTGCTTTTGCTACCGTAGCAAGGGATACTTTTATTTATATGGCAACTTACACTGTCTTGATCTCTCTCGACCACAGTTCTTGATGAGCTTGTGATCTGAGCTCACAGGTAAAACAGTCAAGCCAAGTATTTCTGTGTTAATCTTACAGCTGTGGAACAGAGGTAACTTGTCCCTGAACACATGCAAAGTTGAAGACAGAGCTGGGATTGGGACTCAGATGTCCAGCATGGTAAGACTGTTATTTCTGTTTGTCTAGACCGGTCAATTATGCTAAAGCAACACTGGCTGAACATTTGCACAGAAGCAAATAGCTGTATATCTTAGTTACTAGGAGTATCATAGCTCTGTAACTGGGAATCCTCTGGGTTTGGGTGCAGTTTGAACCACTGTCTAAGAATACTGTTCTGCCTAGCATCCCCTGTTCTTCTTTAAGCTCCCTTTTCCTCTGTTCCCTAGAATTAGTGTCTGCAGTTGCTCTCCACAAGGATTTTTAACCCTAAACTGTAAAACAGAGGAGAACAAGTTGACTTAAGGATGAGTGGAGATTAGGGGTGAGAGAAGTTTGATCTGTAGCCTGGAGAATTTGTGTCCTTGCATCAGGGACTTGCCCTTGATTCACCACTGGGGAGGACTGTCAGGTTTGAGCAGACCGATGCTGCTTGTACAATTCTCTCCCCTGCCCCAGAGACCAGAGAGGGGCTAGGTGTTGGTAGGCAGTTGGTGCAAACTTCCCGTGGGAGCCGTAGGTTAAGGAACGGGAGATGGCAAGGTCTCCCTGTCTTTGGTGGTGAGGAGGAACAGGCTATGCACTACAGTTCAGCTGTCTCCTACCACCCAGGCCAGCCAGCCAGATCCGTGAGGCCTTCCCAATCAGTGCAGCAAGCTCAGCTTTGCTGCCGTCAGCACTGCTGAGAGCAGAGGCTGAGGATGGGTGAATCCAAATATCCGGATTGCATGGATATTGGCTGGAAGCATTCCACTATATCCGTGTGGCTGCCTTTGCGTGATATTCATGCTCATCAGAAAATTAATTATTCCATTCACCAGGCTCTGTGAGCTGGGAGGATTACCTCTCAATACCTGGAGTTCCTCCTGGGGGTGGGAGAGGTGTGTGTGAGAGAGAGAGAGAGAGCAAGCTTGTCTGTCTGCATGCCTGAGTACCAACAGGGTATGTTGTGGACATAGATGTGTACAGACAGCAAGGGATTGTACCTGACTGTAGATACAGGGAAGGAATTGCACAAGTAACGCAGAAATAAGGAAGATGCCTTGCTCTGTGTGTCTGTGGAAGAGAGTGTCCTTGGGGATGCTGAGTGGCTTTGCATACCCGAAACAGAAGTATTTCTTCCAGGTAGGTGAGCTGTGTACAGGCAGCAGAGGGTGCAGGGCCTGGGTAGGTGGCAATGCCTTGTCTTTGTGTGTGTGAGGGGCATATGCATGGCCAGGCTGCGTCATGCTTTTTAGATCTACCTTCAGAAGAGTTGATGTATATTTAATACAAGCCTAAACCTGCCCATGGTTTCCTGTGTACTTGTGCTTACAACAGGAAAATCTCATGTGTACACAATGATTGTTGAAAAACTGCACATGAGGTGGAAACACTGGTGTCAGCTGGTTTAATCACATTACTACCTGTGATTTTGGATGCATTGGATTTTGACTATGGCCCTCCTAAACACAGCTCCAGTTCTTGTCTTCCTTTTAGTACAGCTGATCAATCCCATGTACATCAGGGGGTAACTTATATCAGCAAGTAAGCAGAATCAGGTCTTGTGATACTTAAAAAGAAAGGCTTTGTACATCAGTTTGAAAGCTTTCCTGCAATCCTCCAAGCAACAGGATGTTTTTTCCCATATGGGGTAGTATGGTCTGTATATGTGCACGAGCTGGGGTCTTCCAGCTGCAGCAGCAAGGAGTGATCTTTCCTGGAAAGCAAAATTGCTTTATTACAGCTTGGCTTTGAGAGTGCCCTGATCGGCTCTGCTAGGCAGCACAGCGCGGAGTTTCAAGCTCGGGGTATTCTTGGAAATTTGTGTTATTAATTGAAAGCTTATTAATGGCAAACACAGGATGACATTTTACATGGTTTAGTTATGTTCTGTGAGTCATTGGTACAATGCAGTCTCAGCCACAAGGCAAGGAATCTCCTGCCGTAACTGATAACAGAGGAGCAATAACAGCTCACTTCCCACTAACTGGTCCTGAGGTGACAGCCACAACCCTTACAAATGTCTGATCATCTTGTCTCTCAGGAGAGGAGGCCACCCTCTCCTCTGAGATGGTCACTCATCCTGGGGTTAAGGGAAACCTCAGAGGAAAACACACTTATTCACTGAGGTAATAAGCACTGGTTTGTTACCAGTGGGCTTCAGAATTTTGGCCTCTCTAAATCTCTGGAATTGCCCTTAAAAAGGGCCTTGAGCTGAGGGCACTACTGACATCACACCGGAAGTCAGTAGTCCCATCTCTAGAACAGGATATGTGATGTTGTTCTAGATAATTAAACTTTGTTGCACTGAACTGTGGCTGGGTTTTCTAGAGTAATGCTTGAGTCCCATTCTGTCATGTTTGAGATGTGGGTCAAGTCTGGTTTATAAGGCAGCAGGGAAAGAATTTGTGTTTAGAAGGGAATTGAATATTGCTTCTAATATCCTGCAAAAAAAAGTCGGTTTCCTCTGTCCAGCTTCATAAGATGGTCAGTGACATATACCATACAATTATAGAATATCCTCAGTTGGAAGGGCCTCACAAGGATTATCAAAGTCCAACTCCTGGCCCTGCACAGGACACCCCAAGAGTCACACCATGTGCCAGAGAGCATTGTCCAAACACTTCCTGTACTCTGTCAGGCTGGTGCTGTGACCAATTCCCTGGGGAGCCTGTTCCAGTGTCCAATCACCCTCTGGGTGAAGAACCTTTTTCTAATATCCAGCCTAAACCTCCCCTGACATAACTTCAGGCCATTCCCTTGGGTCCTGTCACTGTCACCACAGAGCAGAGATCAGTGTCTGCCCCTCCTCTTCCCCTTACAAGGAAGTTGTAACTGCAGTGAGGTCTCCCCTCAGTCTCCTCCTGTCCAGGCTGAACACACCAAGTGACTTCAGCTGCTCTTCATACGGCTTCCCCTCAAGAGCCTTCACCACCTTCATTGCCCTCCTTTGTGCTATCTAAAAATGAAAATGAGATTCTTGTTGAAAAAAGAAGAGAACAAATATCCTCTCTGCACTGCTGAGAGCTGTACAGGGGAATATAGACAGCAGAGCTCCTCTGCACTCCCTTGTCCAGCAGCAGAATTATTTCCAGAACTGAATTGTAGGCACTGAGAGGAGATTATAGGCCAAGCACTTAAACTCTTCCACCCTGGTTAGCAAGAGCCCCACAGCTGTGGATTGTCTGATGCCAGCAAATAAACCAGATGGACGACAGGAATGGAGACAGGCCAAGCTGGGATGGAAAGCATAGTGTGCCCTCCTGTCTTAATGGGCTTCTGAAAGATGAAGTAGCACAAGCTGAAAAGAGCCTTCAGCTGTAAAGCTCCCTGTGTTGAGGTAATGGGAAACAGGACATACTCTTTTTTGTGGGCCTTCAGATGTGGCTTGTTGGGATCTCCTCTAATGCTGCAGGATGAAGGGTGGTGTCCTTGATGCCTACAGGAAGGTGGGACATTTCCAGGCTTCATTGGAGAGAAGAATCCAGATCTACAGCTGCAAAGAGCAGTGGGCTTGGGAAGAAAAATCCAGCAGTCATAGTGAGAGATATCATAGACTGTATGCATGCTAGAGTGTATCACTGCAATTGCCTGTTTTGTTTAGCAGGTTGCAGGAAGATAAAGCCCACCCAGTCTGCACAGGACAGCGATGGGTCAGTGCTACTGATCAACATATGCTGCTTTTGCAAGGGACCAGATCTGGCTGTTCCTCCTGCACTTCATGTCTGTGATTTGTCATTACATCTCAGATCAAACTCTCTGTGCTAAGTGCTTTATGTACAAGTCTGATGAGATTCAGGTCCAAAAGGAGCTTTCTCCCATGATTAACAGAACATTGATTTACGGATGGGCTATCTCAAAAGGCTGTGAGAAAACCACAAGGCTTCATTTCACCAGCTGTTCAGGGTCCCCAGACTCCAGCTCTCTTCAAAACTCAAGGTAAGGCAACCTAGCCTTGTCTGTGCATCTCTGTTGACAATTTAGGCACCCAAGCTTGGTGCCCCCAAATAATGACTGATCTGAGTAACTCATGGATCTCTTGAGTTAGAAGGCTGCAGAAAATGCCCCAGGACTTTGTATATATAGGATCCCTTGGAATCATACATGGAGTCCATTATCAGTGCTGAGAATTTAACTTGGTCCTGATCTTATGTGTTAGGTCCATGACTGGCTTTCCTCCCAACAGGCTACTTGGGATTTTTCAAAAGGTAGCAGCAAGTATTCAGCACTAGAATAGGCCTACTGCATGCTTTGGGGTACTTAGAGTTTAGGGTATTCTGACTTTACTAGGAGATCAGTCTCTCACCACCAGGAAACACAGTTTGCTGGAGCCTTTCTCAAAATAAAGAGTTGAACCTCAGTTCAGTGCCTCTTCAAGCTAGGCCAAGCTGCTTGCAAGTCTATTTTGGAAGGGGTTACTGAACACACCCCTCAGTGTGCTGGAAAATCACCCCTGCTGGTAACAGGTACTGTCCAGACAGATTATATTGTGTTTATGGGGATCAGTGTGGAGGGGTGGGTACAGGATATCCTTGCCAGGCTGTTTATGGCTGTAGGGGAGTGTGCCCTTTCTAGGTGTGATCCTCACCTCCATCATTTGTCCTTCTTCCTCTATTCTGCCATCCCTGAAGCAGCCTGGATTGGTTATAGCCCACATGTTACAGTAGCCAACCTGCAAAGAGAGAGCCAGAAAAAGTTAATGTGGAGTTCTGGTCTACTCCCAGGATGCATTTGGGCTGCAGCCCATAATGATATGTATAATTGCGAAGGCCTGCCAAAAAAAGCAGGCTGGATTTAATTGAGTCAACACACTGCTATTAATAATAAAATGGCAGAGACTTTGCTATTAATCACTTGTGCTGGCTTTATCACAGGCAGTCTCGGCTATCTGGCTACCAAACAAGACCTTTAAAAAAAAATGGTGCAGTGGAAAAGTTACAAGTGGGAATACACCTGCAAACAAAATAAACCTTGTAAATAAAATGTTCCTTGCAGAAGAATGTTCTTTCTGAAGGGACATCTTATTTGGGAGGCAAATGGGATTATGTCAAATGCCTATGTCCTCCAGCAAAGTCCTCCTTTTATAGGAATAGATCACTGGAGGATGCACTTGGCAAATGGTGCATCTTTGGAAAAGGTATGCTTGATAAAGGACTTTGTACAGGGTGGGAATAAAGGGAGAAATGAATCCTCCAAAGAGAAAGGTAATTGCTGCAGGAGTATAGCACAGCCCAGAGAGGCATGCATCTGTTACTAGTAAATGGGAAACACCATATCAAATGAGTTACTGAACAAAAATGGAAATGCAAGCTAAATAGCATGCCTGACACCAAAATTACAGCCCTCCTTGTAGAGGGCTGGACAAACTGTGGTATATTGAAGTGGATGGCTGGATGTAGAGCTCTGTACCCCAAAGTGGATGCTGCCAACACTGCATGCAGCACCACTGAAGGAGAAGGGTCTGGTCTTCTGAGGGATTTTCAAGACCTAGAAGTGCCCTCTTCCCTATGACCTGACGTGGTGTGGAGGAAGGGCTTGAATGGGGCTCCAGCCCTTTTGCACATGCACCATGTTTGCTTTCATGCCCGTGTTCCCTGCGGCCCTCCTGGTGAACTGTGCCCCAGTGCCTGAGGCTGGTGCTGTTTCCTCGTGGCAGTGCAGTGCATTTTTAAAAGCTGCCCCTGCTGAGGTTGTTGGCATAGCAAACATGGAAATGGCAATCTTCACCTTTGCTTCTGAGCAGAGCAGCTTGTGGTGACTGTCTGGGAAGGCACCATGTGGCAAAAAGGTCTGAAACCCAGGAAGAAGGGAATAGGCTTGAAAACCTGAGCAGGGGACAGGATGTGTCTGTAGGCAGAACCAAGGGATGTAGAGCAGGTAGAAGAACAAACAACACAGATACATTATGTTGCTTTAAGTCTAAGAGGTTCTGAGGCTTAAAAACATTACTCTTCTAGCAGACAGTTGGAAGGGGAGAATCCCCTGACTTCCGCATCTAAGAATGCCAAAGGAACAGATCTTTTCTTCTCTTGCAAGTTTTCCTGCACAAAGGGATACGTTTTCTCTACACCAGTGCAAAAAATCTCTGTGCAGCATGCACCAAATAGTCAAGCAAAATAAATTATTTAACAGGCTAGAAGGCCTCTTTCTGCTATAAATTAACGAAGTCCATAAATGAATGCAAACATTATCCCTCGGAAGGAAAGAGAAAAAAGAAAAGAGAAAGGAACAAAAAAAAAATAATCCCAGAAAACAAATTATCCACTTCAACCTGCTGATTTCCTTTCCTCCCCATAAAGCGAGTGTCTTATCCTCAGAGAAATTCACTTCATTGTTAGAAATAGCCAAAATTGGCTTGCAACTAGTAAAGATGCCAAGAATTTGCACCTTGCTCTGTGACCTAAAGCAAAAATGACATGAACATTGACAAATTTGACAAGGAAATTTGTGCAAAAAACAACTTCTATTTGGCTAGCCAAGCAGCAAATATGTCGGATGATATGCTTTATTAAGCAATCCATTTTTCAGCAATAGCTGCACCATCTGCAAAGGTTAGTGTGCATCAGGCTTTCCACAGAATTTCATCTGCGTCTGCAGCTAGGTGCAACACACGACCACATTTTTCATGTACATACAATTTTGGATGCAAATAGAATACTTGATGAAAGAGGTGACCTTCCGGACTGACTTCCCCCATGCAGTAAAGTCACAAGCAGCTGAGAGAAACATATCTCTGCCTGGAGGGAGGCAGGGAGTGGCAGAGAGGAAGGAAGGGGAAAGTGAGACATAAAAAGAAGAGGGAACTTCAAGAAAAAGTGTTTCCCAAAAAAATGACTTGGCACATTGCATAGCAGATACTCTGTACTTGTACCAGACCAAGTGGAATGGAAACTGTTGTGTGAGGTAGCTGCAGTTTTCTTCTGGATGGTATCCATCTCTCCATCTTATAGTTTTCCCCTTGTTATCTTGTGTAGTTCCTGCTACTACACTCTCTAAAGATCATTGTCTTTCATTGCTCCCTCTCACAGTTTGCATTCCAGACTTGACATCTCTTAGGGATGACCTTATTGCTACTACAGCCCCTGCCTTTGGCTCCTGGATCTCCTTCTGAACATCCTTGGCTTAACAGGATGTATTTTCTAAATCCAAGGAGGGGAAGCATTGCTTTCAAGTATTAGTCAGACATACCTGTTTTCTGACCTTTTTGGGGTTTTTTTCTTTAAGTCATGACGGTCTTGCCTCTGTATTTTCCTACACTATTTTCTAGTGGATGGATATGGCCTTTCATGTCCTGTCTGCCCTACATTAGGTGAAATCAACTCTTCCCTAGTCCCCAGTCTTCTTCCCCAAGTGTATGCTGTACACATGGCTCCCTACGCCTCATTGATGGTTGCTGGTTATAAATTCATGTTCTCAATCCCTACTCCACTTAGCTGAAGTTGGATGCCATCCCAGTGCCTTGCAACTGTCCCTGGTCCAGTGGAAAGTTTAATCTGCCAGTTCATGCCGTGCCGTCCTATGGGGAGAGTTCAGTTCAGTGCAGCTCCACACTGCACAGAGAGAAGCTCATTAGCAGGACATGTAGTGTCTGATGACACTGTGGTCCAAGAAGGCATCATTAGGCACAAAATGTTTTCTGTAGCTCTCTGAGATTTCCTAGTAACTTAAGGAATTCAGACGCAGCTACTGTGGGGGCACAGATGAAATGGGGAGCAGAGATGCACTCTCCAGGGGCCGTCTCCCATCTGTGTCTTTTGCAGGAGCAGATATTGGACAAAGCCTTTGACTCCTTTTTCACTCCTTGGATCCTTGCTGCAAAAGGTGCAGATGGGACTGTCTGGGCCTGGCAGGCACACTCTTCCCTGGTTGGCTGCTAAGTGGTGTTAAGTGATGAATGTTAAACTTAACAAGGGGACTTACAGATTTACGTAAGGATTTTACTGCCTGCCAGGTATAAATGATGGAGCAGCTTTGATCTTTAGGGGGATCAGTACTGGAAGTGATTTAAACTAAAGTTAATAAAACTGCTTAAAACTGTACTCTGTAGTCCCAGAGGCTGAAGGAGCCCTTGGTCACTTGACTGCTCTAAGTAAAAATTGTTCACATTTATGAGGGAGACCAAATCCCACTGGCGTTAACTGTGTTTCCAGCTGAATAATAAATGGTATCTTCCAAGAGTCCTGCAAGTCCTTCCCTATATGCACTGCCGGTCCCACAACCTGCTGGAGCCCTCAAGCTGTAATCCACAGATACAAAAAAAGCTAGACCCTTTGTTGTTCTGTGGGCTTTTCTCATCCACTCTCCACTTCATAATCCCTAAACCTGGTCGGATGCTTTTGCCATTTTGTAGCGCATCACAAGCTACTGTTGGAGCTTTTTAATATTTTGCCATCAAGTGAAATCCTGGAATTTTAGGTGTTTTTTACTTTTGGAATTTGTTGACTAGCAGTGACAAGTACATGCCATAAACATTAAAATTTCATTGGCTTCTTGGCAGACTTTATCACCATGTACCTTTAGAAATTGGACATCACATTACAGATTTTCTGAACAGTCCTGTAATGTTTTCTTTCACTGCAATGCATCTTAAGAAAGTTCCTTTACGAAGGTGAAAATTATAATTTTTAATGGGGGATCTGTTTTCTGTCTCCCAGGAATCTCAGTCACCTCCCACAATATAATCATGAGTATTTCCACTGGGGATTTCTATAACATCCCACGATGAAATGATGCGAGCTGCAGTGGGCAGGATGCTCAGATGTTGGTGCAAACAGGACTTGTGCAAGCTTCACTGATTCAGGTGAAGAAATGGCTCTTTTGTAACTATCAGAGAAGTTGATGGGATTTACTGACACCCCTGCATTAGCCCAGCTCATTAGGTTTACAAGTGAGAACAAATTCCATGCGTTAATTGTGTTTGCAGCTATGAAGCAAACAGGGTTTCCCTACTTGCCAGGGGGTCTACTGTCAGCTGGAGTCACCAGGCTGTCCCTCCACAGACACACACAAATGGAAGTCATCCTGCTATTTCTATTGGGTTTTCTACTTCTGCCATTTCCTAGAAACTCTTTAACAACTACCAGAATGCCTTCTGTCCGCTTGGTAACAAAACAAGTAGCCTTTCATGGCCCTCTCTAGAAATCAGTGATTGGCAGCCACTGAAATTGAATTAGCAGTAACTCACCACTGGTAGAAAAAATACTTTTTTTATTTCAGCCCAGTGCACTGTTAGTGATGAAACTCTGCAGCACAATGATTTGATGAGGCCATGATCTTGGAAAGATACAAAAAGAGATGGGCTGTTTCAGGCGTATTGTGAGGAAATCCTGAATTATAAAGGTACAGTCAGCTCTGGGATGGGATTTGCTCTGTGGGGGAGCCAGCTGGAAACTGCCAGTGCTTGGGAGGAAGTTGCATGAAAATCTTGTTACTTGTACCTTGTTATATAATTACCTCTTGCAGAGTGTGGGTTTTTTTCTGAATTACAGTCACTGTTGGAGACAGGTTATGGGCTTAGACAGACCACTGGCTGGACAGCCTGGTATTTCCTGCATTCTTACTTCCACGGATCCTCTAATAGCCCTGCTGCCTGGCTTTGTCCAGCTATTGTGTCTCACTGCAAGGATGGTCTGTGTCTGAGATTGTCGGGGGATTTCTGCAGACAGATTCTAGTGGTATTTTCAGAGCCCCCTGATATGCTCCTCGCACTCCTGTAGCATTTTCTAAATCCCCTGGGCGCCGAGGGTCATCTCTCATTTTACATGGGATAAATTGATAATGACACAATGAAATCGGTCATGATGAAATGGCTCCAATTTTATTACAGTGGGAGGGGATTTTGGATCTATGTTTCTGTTGTGCTGTCTCAGGAGCTATGCTTACACCAGTGGCTTTTTGCCAAAAATTTCCAGTGGTATTTTGAAGTCTCCTATTCCATCCTATATCTTGACACTAGATTCAGCAAACTGTTTTCTGTGTGTTTCCAGAGAGGACCTTCCTGTTGCATCTGGTAGCAGCCTGTCTGTTTGCTGTGGCTTGATTTTCGTGGGGCCACAACTGTTGTGTCAGAGAATGAGGGAAGTGATAGATCATCTAGTGAAGACTAGATGGTCTGCCATGGCTGGAATTTGCTCCTCATCCACCTGTCAGTGCAAGAGAAGAAGTAGTTTGGGAAGCATCGCTGGATTTGGGGCCATTTTCTTGTGGCTCCTATTTTTCTCTTTCCTTGTACTACTGCATCAGACTAAGGGCTAGATCCCAGCAGCTTTCTTACTCCCTTGAAAAAGATGCTATATGTCCCTCGAAGTGTGGGGAAATCAGGTATATTATACCCCGAGACTCCTTTGAACCCAACCCTCTGCTCTCAGCTCGCTTCTGCTTCCTGGTATTTTTCCTGTGCTGCAGTGTGGAGTAGAGCATTGAAGTACTCAGACATGATAAATCTATGCTGATTTACCTACCAAACAATTGAGCCCAGGTTGGATAGAGAGCAGAGAACCTTCCAATAGAGTATCTTTAAATGGAACCACAGGCAGGTATTTCAGCCCAGTTAGCTGGGCATTCAATTATGGCCTTTGCTACAGAGTAAAACCAGTTTTTCCAAAGGACACCGGTAGCAACCTCTTAAAAAAGGAGTTGTGACCCCTCCCCAGTGACCTTTCCTTGTCAAATGCTACATGCTGTGATGTTCCTACACAATAGAGAACACTCTGCTCTCTGTGTACTTGGCAAAGGAAGAAATGGCTTTTTTAATCTCATTGCATGAATTACTGGCAAAACGTTTGAAGTGGCTCCAAGATTCCTCTCTGACTGACTTGCATTTTCTCAGGAGATTTGTGTAGTTTGGGAGTTTGGAACCTGTAACTGAATAACTTGTAGAAAGCATTTGCTACTTTTTGAAAGGATGCTGTGTCCTTGCAGAAAAAATACTTCATCTGCTGCATCATCATCCCTTTGCAGAGGACAAGCCTTGCTGGGTGTCCCCTCAGAGGATGCCCACCCCTTCTGTTGCCCTGCCTGGCCCCCAGCACAGGTATTGCCTGGAGGCAGTGGGGCTCTGCCCTGCCAGGCCTTGGGCAAACATCAGTGTGTGCCAGCACTTTTCCTGAACAGTCTGTAGGGACAGGGCACAGAAACACAGGCAGCAGCATGCGGTCATGTATGGAGGAAGTGCCAGGGCTGGGATTAAGACCTGTGCTGCTGTCACTGAAGCCTCATCAGCCTTGAGGTACAGGGAGGGACACCTTGTATTGGTAGGCAGCCCTTTTCTCTTTGTGTATTGCTCCCCTGGGCTTGCTCATGTGGCTCTGCCATGGGCCAGGTATTACTCCCGGAATCCAGCACAGACCACATCCTTGCCTTTTGACAGGGCATCCCTCTGACTTCCTGCTGACCACAGTGAGTGAAAGCTTGTCACAGAACAGGGATGGCCACCTCCCCTTCTTGAGTGCTAGGCTTCTTTTTGCAAGATCAAAGTGCAGGGAGTGTGCCAGAACCTGCCAAACTGCTGCTGGGGAGACTGACAGGGAGTGACAGAGCCTGAAACTGTCTGGCAGATAGTTTGTTTAATGGGGGAAAATGTTTTCCTGACACTGTAGAGCGCTTTGAATCGCAAACGATGTCAATAACACACGTTCACCTGTTCGTACCACGGAGTTCTCCCTCCTTTGCCATCCCTTTAGTAGGAGACTCCATTAATGCCCAGACCACTGCCAAATACCACAGGCCTGTGCCTGATTTGCCAATCAGAGTCGGCAGCACGAGAGTGACCATGCCACAGGGGCAGTGATCCCTGCAGAGTTGCCAGTGCGGCAGCTCCAGAAGAAGAGGAAAGGGGATCACAATGGCTTCATTCTTCACCACACTCCCCCTGGCCTCTTCAGCTGGCCCCGGTGGCTGGCCCAGCCTCTAAGTCTTCCCTTCAACTTTGATTCCCTGGGCCTGCAAAGTGGAAAATGAATTGGATCTGAGCCATGTGCTACGCTGCTGTCACCTGGTGTCATTTTTATTTTTCAGGCTGAAATGGTCCCAGAATATTGGCAGCTCTGAAATCGTAAGGATATCTAATCGGGTGATTTATGCTGGGAGGGATTTGACCAGGAGCCAGGAATTGGTAGTCACATTCTCCTCCTCCCTAGCCAGGGAAGGAGCTTCCACCTTTGGTGGGGGTTATGGGGTGTCATTTGTTTTGCACCTGTGAGGTCCCATCCTCGCCCCGGTGCCGACCGCCAGAGAGCTGCCAGCTCAGCTCCCTGCGTCCCCAAGCCAGTAAATAATTACCTGCGCCTTCCCATCTCTGGAATGCGTACATAAACAGCATAGCCTACCTATGGCTACTTGGCTTACTGTTAAGTCCTAAATAAAGCTAAAAAAGGATTAATAGCCCTTTGTGATACAACATTTAAAAAAAAAAAAAAGGATCAGAAGGCAGTTTGTCTTGCACTCCGTCACCTTCGGACCCAACAAGCGAGCATGTGGAGTGGTTGCCGCTCTAAACTGCACCCACGGTGCACGCTACAGTAACCCAGAATGTGTATTTCTGCAGATGATTAAATCAATACAATTTTGACAAGACTTGTTGGAACATGCTTCTTTATTTTACGCAATTCCTTCCCCTTCGTCGTGGGCATTTATCACCCTGCCTGCCTGTCAGCTAATGGAGATTGTTCTTAGTCCATACTTGATAGAAGGACGTGGTTATGAAGCATGCCAATACTTTGGCTCAGCCACTGCGGTGGGAACAAAGATCTGAGCTGGGGGCTGGCGGCCTTTAACCAGGGGGGATGTTTTCCTGCCTGAGGAACTACAATAATAATAATAATAATTCTTTAAAACCCCCTTTCTCCTCTCCCTCCCTCCTCTGGCTGCATATTTCCAGGACATCGGTGTGGGAGGGAGGCAAGGCTGTGCAG
>NW_008236478.1:1897790-1906015 GCF_000691975.1 Corvus brachyrhynchos
GTCAGCCATGCTGCTGCATTCCCATGGGAAGGTTATCTCCTGTTTCACTGGTGCCATGTTTGTCAGCAGCAGCTGTGCTGAGCTGGAGGATGTCAGTGCTGGGCCTAGCAAGAGACCACCGGTAAAATGTAAGATCATGGAGGAATAAATCTCAAGCACAGTGCCATGGCCAAAATTATTCATATTTCTCAGTTGTTGACCTGGGACCTCCAGCCACTGAGAATTTGACCCACTTACTCTAGACTGCCTGTTCTTGGCTTTGCTTTAAGGATCATAGTGACCCACCTCCCTCTGAAAGCTGCCTATTTCACAAAGAGTTCAGTGCAAACAGAGGTACAAGCAGGCTCAGCTGAGCCAGAAATAACAGCCAGGCTTGCTGTGTTGTATTTTCTAGAAGTCCATAGATCTGTGACTCTCCCCCATATGAAGGTCCTCTTCTGACAGTCTCCTGGTACAAGTGTTTGTGTTGGTAAATGACTCTGGATTGTAGCAGCCTGTTTGGTGTCACCACTGAAAAGCTGTAGGACTTGGGGTCACAGCCTTTCTTCGTCTCAGACTCATGGCTGGTTTTGAATGTGGATCCCAGAGTTGAAATATTTTTGGTGCCGTCATCAGTCACCTGATTGCAATTCTTGATCCTGTGGTTAAATACAGGCAGACAAATTTCTGATCTACCTCACTGCACAATGGTGTCTCCTTGGTTTTTGCATTCATTTCCCAAGAGTGAATAAATCATTTCTAAGCACCCGTTCCCAGGGAAGAAGTTGATTTCTTCCTACTATGTCCATGATGAACAAGGATACTCACATTATTTCTTATTATTTGGGTGCACACATTGTGCACTTCACTTTGAAGCATGAAAGTATTATTTATCTTTTGCTACTCTAAGGAGTGGCTACACACAATACACTTTGTGGGCATTGTTGCCTGTTTAAATGTTCAAACAAAAAAAAAAAAGTTAGTTTCTTTGTGTGACTGTGCTGCCCTGAGGTGCCTGCTGGGACTCGGGCTCCTGTGTGCTCGGTGTGGTGTGTGCACACGCAGGACAGGCAGCGACCACGGCTCTGAGAAGCCACTGAATGAGGCTCTCGGGGCCACCCTGTGCTTTTACTAGGGGGGCTGTTGAGTTAATTTGCCTCAGACCTTTGGGAAAATCTGTAGATCTCAGAACTGAATCTCCCAAGGGATAATTCAGTGCCATCCTCACCAGATGTCCCTTTTGCGCAGGTCAGTTGGTTGTTGTGGGCTGTGGAGCAACTGTGGCTTACCTATGCTTTAGCATTCTTGCTGGCCGTGGTCAGGTGGGCACAGTGCATGGTTGCTTGGAGGCTGCTCCACAGGGATGTCCAGGTCACTGGACAGGGAAGGTGCTTGAGCAGGAGCTGCGATAACTAAGACATGGCAGCAGCAGATTCTTGTGTGTGTCCTCCTGTGGGAGGACTTCCCCCTCTGTCAGGTCTCTGTAGCTGCAGAGCAAGGAGAGCCCTGGGACAGCAGGCATGGTGCTGGGGTGCTCCTCCCCGCCTCCCCTTGCAGGCCGGGCTTTGTGGCAGAGGTTCTGTGGGTCTCATGTTTTTCTGAATGTGGCACCATGGCAATTTTAGTGCAACTGTAACTGGGGGTTTGTGACTGCTGTCACTGTAATTATCTGTCTGGTCAATAAAATAAGGGTACTGAGTGCTGGCAGTTTGGGGGAATGAAGACTGACTTAATTACAGCAACCAAATCTCTCACATCTCCTGTCCACTGAAACAGCAGCTGCCTTCATGTGCTGCCCTTTAACAGAGCTGCCTATCATGCATCTAAACAAACAAGTAGGGAAGACAGAGGGGAGATTGTTTGTCAGGGATGTGTCTTTGCGAGGGAGGAGCAGCAATATCTGCAGGAGGGACTGAGGTGAAACCCAACATCAAAGGCAAGAGGCTGTCAGCACATTTAACTTTACAGAAAACCTTCTCCTAATAAAAAAGGAATGACCTCGTTACTGCGGACACTAACAGTTCCCAGGGGAATACCAGGAGACTGCTGCCTGCACTTTTAATATTCACTTTACAAACAAATGGGAAACCTTGAAAGAATTTCGGTGTTGTTCTTGGCAAGTCGTTACAATGCTGTGTCCTTATAAAAATCATTTAAGCATTTATGTAGTGTGAGTTTACTTTTCATCTGCTGCTTTTCATTGCTATCAATCTCCCTCCCTCTCATTGCCTGAGTCCCTGTAGGAAAGACCAGGATGCCCATGGAGCAAGGTGCTGGCCACGCCAGCAGGTTCGGCAGGAGGCACTGTTAAGCTTGGCTCTGAATGCTGAGAGAGAGGACCCCTTTCTGGAGGAGATGCTCGAAAACTCTGTTTGGACCTGGGCCAAAGACAGCAAGCCAAGTCCTATCAGGAGGGTGAAGGGCAGGGGAAGCTTTGAGTTGGCTGCAGAACTGGGGCAGGGGTGCGGAGGGGAGAGCTGGGCCGGTGAAGGCTGGAAGGACCCTGTGACTGTGACAGCCCTGCAGGCAGCCTGGTGTGAAGCAGTGTGGGGATGCAGGGTGGGCCAATTCAGAGCTCTGCTCCTCTCAGCTTCTCCTGGCAGGAGTCACCAGATGCAATAATGCCAGGAAAGCTAGAGTGGAACAAATCTGTGTCTCTTCCAAGACTCTGTGAAAGAATCAGGGAGAAAATGCTGCTGCAAACTGAAAGAATACTTGCAAAGTGTGAGGCTGTTCAGTCAGCCAAATATCTCTGCAAATTACACGAGTGGTTTCTTTTCATGGGCTAGGTTTTCTCCTCAAGTTTCCACAGTCCGAGTGACCAGAAATCTTCCCTGATGTTTCCTTGGTGTTACGTTTGCTGTGTGGCACCTGAGGGAGGTTTGCAGAAATGGTTTCATTAGTGGGGGAAAATACTCTGTACTGGAAGTAAGCCCTTACAGCAGATCCCTCAAGCTATTCAGTAGCTGTCCACAAACTCTTACCCACACTTATCTGCTGTGCAGCCTGGGGAGTAGCCCTTCCCCTCCAAGCATGTGCCCACAGTTATGGGCAGAGTCAGGCACACCCCAACACACTCATGAACATGCAAACAAAATACACATGTGTAATTTAATGCCCACGTGCCTGTCCACACACACCATGCCTCTGTGCATGTCAGTATGTTCCTCTTTTCTCGTTTCCATTTGCTCATACAGAGCTGTCCATCCCTGGTGCAGATTAGCTTACAATTCTGACAGTCATGTAAAACACAACTTCATGCTTTGGGTTCATCCTCTATACAGCCAGCTCTGACACAAAACTGTGGGAAAGGCAGCTCATATTTGAATATCATATCTGTAATTCATACTTTACCTGTTTCTCTAGACATTTGCTTTGCATCCTTTCATCCCAGATTCTGTCTGAGCTCAGGTTTCCTGACTACTGCTGCAAGGTAAAAGGCAGATGCCTGCTGCTATTCGAGGCTTTCTAGTGGAAGGATGATGTACAGAAGACGAAAATGTATGATGGTAAGTAGGTTGTGGGAATGACACCATTCATTGGTACTCTAGGTATCAAAGTAGTCACTAACGGGCAATTTACAAAAGACACTTTTGAGCCATTTTGAAGGAAATCACTGACTGCTGTGAGCAGGAGAGTGCAGGCGGCTTCATGCAAGCGTGAGCTATTGCCCAGGAGCTGCCCTTTGCAGTTGTGAGCTATGCAAGAAATGCAAGCAGCTCTTTCCACTTCCACAATCCTCTGTGGATGTCTGGGAGCAGATGTTTACCCTCTGTGGAATCCTACCAGTTGCCCATGTCATGTGGGCACAGCAAGGCCGCACACAGGTTTAAACAAACCGTCTTCTACAGCCAGGAAAAGGGGAGGCATCTTTTCTTATTCCAGTTGAATATCTCTAATAGGCACATGGATCTAGCATTTTATTATCCTTACCTTGTTTATTCCCAAATATTAGAGTGGTAAGGGGTAAAATTTGTTCTGAAGGTTTGTCATTGTCAATTTGTTATTGAAAACTTTGACTAAACAGTCCCTTTGAAGTGCCAAGAAGATGCTCTTTAAAGCATTATAAGGAGATCCAGGGAGACTCTGGTCCACTGCTACTTCTTTGACACCCAAATAAAGTGGAGCTGGAAGTTTTATGTCCTTTATAAAGACCTTAGAAATCTGTGTACCAATCACTATAGGAAAAGCCATATGTTAATATAGAAAGATGGGCCAGATTTCTCTTTGCTTGAATGATGTAAATAAGCTGTTCTGGGAAAGTGCAAAGGGAGTTATCATGTGTTAAACCTCAGAGCCAACAGTACGAATCCCTGAAATGCTGTTTTGCAAAAGTCCTAGGCATTTCTATAAAGTTGGACTTCAGTGGGGTTTTCTCTTCACTTGTTCTGGCATGTTTGCTTATTCTGATTATCTGTTACGGCAAGTTTTATCTAAACACTAAGAGAAATTTGAAGTTTCTGATTAAAGAGGAAGATACTTCAAAGTGCAAGTGCCCATTTGTGCACATGCCCAATATTTGTAAATAATCCCACATGCACTGGTGGTCATTTTGACTTTGGTGGGAAACACCAGCATGGCTCAACCTCTAGGTTCATATTATGGCTAGCATGTGAAAAGTAGGAGGATGGACTTCCAAAGACCATCCTCATCAACTTCACTGAGTTCCCAGATAGACTTTTACATGCATATCCTTACAGCACCTTCCAGTACCTAAAAGCACCTACAGGGAAGCTGGAGACAGATTTTACTTTTTACAAGAGCATGTAGTGGTAGGACAAGGGGGAATTGCTTCATACCAAAAGAGGTCAGGTTTGGATTAGATAGCAGGAAAAAATTCTTTACTGTGAGGATGGTGAGACACTGGAATGGATTGTCCAAAGAAGTTGTAGGTGACTCACCCCAGGTTGGATGGGGCTCTGAGCAACCTGGTCTAGTGGAAGGTGTCCCTGCCCATGGTGGGGGGTTGGATCAAGATGACCTTTAAGGTCCCTTCCAACCCAAAACATTTTATAATCTAACCTTAAGCAAAGATACAGTGCAGCAGTGAATTAAAACCCAGTGAGGTGTGTGCCCAGAACTGCAAGTGCAAGTGGTCATACAAATGCTGGACCACAAGGAAGGATGGCTTGTAACTAGTGGTTCAAAGAAAACTAGCAGGAAATCTGGGGTCACTGCCTGGCTCTGCCACTGATTTCCTTTATGTCCTTGCCTCATTCACTTACTTTAGCTGTTCTCCAGCTAAAGCAGACAACAGTACCTCCCTAATGGTCTTGGGAAAGTCTCTTGAGACTGTGAAGAGGGAGGATTTGATTCTCTCTTTGTGAATATACTCCTGAGCAAAAGGGATTCCAGATTAGAACTGCCTGGGTCTGCTGCTGCTCCCCAATGTAATTATATCAAATATCTGGAACAATAATAGAACTTCACAATGTTTTCCCATTTGGGGTTGAAGGGCATAGTTTGTTCAATAACCTGGAATGCAAAGTTTGGCTATAGTTTTGAGCCCTAGTTTCTCGGTGTGTTTTTTTGGTTTTTGGTTTTTAATTATTTTTGGTCATCGAAGTCAAATTCAAAGTGCTTACCACCTCCTTGTTTTAAACCACGACAGTATTCCTTTAAGAAAAAATTAACAACTCATTCAGATTTTCTTCTGGATCATTTTTGTGTCTTTCTTCATCTGACTGAAAGCTTGCAGTGCAGCCACACACCTGGAAGAAGTTCTTTAGCTCTGTCAGCTGCAATTTTCCAGGAAAATCTCCTTGCTAGATAATTCCTGATGAGGCTGCAGGAAAGGACAGGTCTGTGTAGCTGCATTGGAGTGGAATATTACCCTCTTCCTGCACCTGTCTGTTGGCTTTAGAAGTGTGGGACATGGAATAATCCAGCAGAGAGGTATCACCTGCGAGCAAGGAGGTAAGAGCAAGTCCTCTTGGTGAGATGCTGTTATTCTCTGGATGGGTCTTCTGCCTTTCTAGGTGAGACAGTGTGGCCTCTTTAACCCCATCACTGGATCAGCACTCCCAAATTACACTAGTGTAACCATCCCACTTGAACTAAGCAAGTAGCTCCTGGCTTCTGACTCCACCATCCAGCCTTGGGTATCCCCTCTCAGGCTGATGCCTGCACCCCCCTCTTCCTCCCTCTCCTCTGAAGCCCCCTGCTTGCGGGTTCCTTGATATTTTCCAGTCCTTCCCTAATGAGCACTGCAGAATTACATCTAATTAAGGATGTAAATGATGCTGGAGAGGGAGAGAGAGGGAGAGGATGGGAAGGGGCGGGGGGGAAGGGCAGCTACTTGCTGTGTGCAACTCTGCAGTAAAGTGTCTCCTACCTCAGCAGAAAAGTTATCACGGGAGACAATGTCAACTTTACGGAGGGGGAGGGCCCTTCACACGGCTCCGTTCCCGCCTGCAACAGCCTCCGCCTCTCTTTTATGTGTCAGAGCTGCAGATGCTGATGTCCTTTCTCCCAAATGCTGCTTTGTCAGCCGGAGCTGTCAGTGAGCCCTGGTCTCCCTCTCTGACACTTGCCACCACCCTCACCTGTGTGTCGCCGGAGGGTTGAAGGGCTCAGAAGACATCAAAACCTGCTGTTGCTCTGGGTGAGCGACCTGTTGTGTTCCTCTTGCTTGTAAAGGGATTTTGTCCCTCTGGTATGGGCCAGGTCCACCTCCACATTCAGAGGGTGAGAAAGGACACCATTGCTCAGGGGGAGGGTGGATTTTGGCCATTTCTTCCAGGCACTGGGACACCTGCCTCTCTGGCCTGTCACCTGCCAGCGCTGGCCCTCAGCCCCTGCTCCGTGGGGGAGGATTAGGGCAAAGTCCCTTGTCTCTGCAGCAGTGGCTGGGACAACGTGTGCAGGGTGACAGGCACCCGAGGCAGCCGGAGCTCCCGCCACGTGAACCTGAGATATGTGGTTGCTCACACATGTGAGCTGGTCTGGTTTGCTTTAGGAAATGCTCCTAAAGGGAGCAGTGGGGGCACTGGAGGAAAGGAGGGTTCATTCAGCAAGGGGCTGCAACCCCTCCATCCCACCACCAGCCTTGGCTGGCAGCCCCTGCCTGCACCAGGGAGCCAGGAGTCAGCCGGCTGGCAGCCCTGCTTTGGGGGGGTGATGATTCTGCTGGCGACGAGCAGCTGTTTGAACCCATTCCAGTCTCGCTGGGTCCTCCCGAGCGCGTTTCCAAGCACTCCAGGTCCCTGTTGGCGTATTTCTCTGCACATTGCCCGGATCAATGAATTGCGAAGGGATGCCTGCCCTGGCACCGCAGCCGGTCCGTCTGTCTGTCCCCCGCCCAGCTGAAGCAGGGCACACACCCCGGGTCAAGGGGACATGGCATTGGGTGGCAGCGACGGCAGCAGTGGTTTTTGTTGTTGTTTCCCCAGAACGCTGTGCAATATATTCCGATTTTTTTTCTTGTCATTAAGCTAGTGCCTCGGAGATGATGATGTAGTCCCTATGTGGGCCGCAGAAAGCACTTCGAGCCGTGCTGGAGTCGTGCTGGGTGGCTCTGATAGCAGAGCTAATGGGAGCGAATGGGATGCAACGAACTGTTCTAATGACACCAGCCAGGGAAGAGACAACAGTAAGAATAAATAAATGTTAACTATTTTCCTCTTCCAGACATTTGCATCTATTGCCATTAAGTTCATTTAAATAAGAGAGAGAGCGAGAGAGAAGGGGAAACTTACTACTACTCTTAATAACCAGTGTCTAAAAATAAATTAGGATGCTGGGATGCACTTAAGGCATTTTAAAAATAAGTCTGATTTTCCCCCCTTTTCCTCTTTTTTTTTTTGAAATGTTGGAGGGTTTTAATTTGGGCCAAGTAATTTTGGTGCAAACGCTTGGGCGCCTTTCGTTGGGAAATTGGGAGGAATGCAAACAAGATTTCACTTCATTAAACAGGGGCAAACAGTAGAGAAATTGCACTTACTTATGGAAATGACTTTTAAACATGAACAGCATTTACTTGCATTGCCTTGTGCTGAATTTTTTTTTTAAAAGATTATACATGTGAATAATTCACTGCAGGCCAATTAGATGATGATTTCATTTTTAACCTCTCTTCCTTGCCATCTTGCTGGTTGTCCCTTCCATTACAATTTCCACCCTCTTCTTTCCCTTCAGTAAATCAATAAATATCAAATAATCCCTCTTCCTGAAGTGCCATGAGATAGCTTCTTGGAAAGTGTGCAAGGTGAGAAATCAGAGCAGCCCCATCTCTACTGAACTACCCT
>NW_008236478.1:1906060-1908818 GCF_000691975.1 Corvus brachyrhynchos
GCAGGAATAACTCCACGGGATTTCTACAAGCAGAGCTGCACCCATGTGTTCAGGAATAAGGAATGGGAGAAATGAAAAATGGACAGGAATGAAATGGGGAGATGGAGAAAAAAAGATCTTCATGTTCTCCGCGCTGGAGAGGGGCTGCACATGCAGGACTCACCCTCTGTGAGGCTCCACTGATCCTGACAGGATCACACTGCTGTGATTTTGCTCTGACCAAGCTAAAAGCAGCATCTGGGTGACTCTGTGACATTGCTGGGGATAAAGTGGTGCCCTGAAACTCTTCAGCATCCCTTGGCCAAGATGCAGGCAACAAAGATGTGGGGCCACTGCTCAAACAAGAGAAGAAGGGACTGTAAGAGGAAGCCAGAGGAGGGTGATGCTGACTTTTGCCAGCGGCCTGTGGTAAGTGGACCTTATAGCAAGTGGACAGAGTTCTCCATGGGGCCTCACTGTTTTTCCCCATCCGACAGATGATAGAGATTCTTGCTGTCATTAACACATTTGTCAGGGTTTCTTCCCAGCTCACTGTGGAAAGCAGTCTGTGGGGTTTCATGCCAGCAGAGTTTGCCAAAACTTTCAGGGTACTGGGAAGAAGGAGCTCCAGAAGACACTGGCTCCCTCTGGGCCCCAGTTTTCTGCTTCTGTATTTCATCAGATGCCTGTTGGCTTAAAGGGGCATTGACAGACTGTCCATACAAATCCCAGTCGTGCTTATAGGAAGGCAACACCTGTCCTCAAAATAGTATTTTTCCCAAATATTTAACTCCTGGAGCTCTTTTCAGGAATTAAGTTATGCAATACAGAGCCTAAAAGCCTATAAAAACAACAAATTATATAATTAGTTCATTGAAAAACATCAGCTGATCTGCCTGTTTAGTTTCTTATGTGACCTTTACCTGTATATGAGACTGCTATCTTCCTTTCATCTGCCCTAAAATGAAGGAGAAACTCTGGTGCCTTCTCAGTGAAACTTCCAGTCCCCTGTCATTTCAAGGGCAAGGATAAATTGGAATATCTTCCCTCCTTGCATCACCAACAGTACACCTTTCTTCTTTGCTAAGCAAGAGGTTTTTCCTTGATGTCAGTGGAGTCGCACTGCAGAAGAGCCATTGCTGATGGGGTCTGTTCCAGCCCGTGGGGTGAGTGTCTGTCCTTTCTAGTGGTGAAACAGAGACATGGAGCAGGTAGGACACCTGTTTACTCCTGTATGCCCTGGCAGTAGTGGGACAGCTGGGACCCTGATCAGAAGTAGGACTCTCCATAATTTCATTTCTTCTTCATCTCTCATTTAAAAGTTTATCTTAGTGAAAAAGGTCTTCTTGGGAAACTCCCCTCCACATCGCTGGTAGCTGTCACAGCACCATGACACCGCTTCCTTCACCCCCATCTCTGCTGCTTCTGAAGCCATTACCATCTTCCTCCAGGAGCTCTTATCTTGCACTGTCCCAGCCTGATCCCTCCAAACTGCTTCCCAGGATGTTTCATGGTCATTTTGTCAGTGTGTCCTTTCTCACCAGATCAGATTCCCAGCCTTTCTGTGCTTCAGTGTTTTTATGGCTCTTCACTGGTTACAGTTTTATTGGGAAAGAGGTGGCTGCAAGCAATGACCTGTGATTTCCAAGGAAGGGGAGAGCAAAGAAACTTCAAGCAGCATGGCCTCCCGCTGGGAGCTGTCCCTTTTAGAGCCCTTGTGTCAATTATGACTTCCCCACTCTATTTGTTTACCCTGGGGAAGCCCAGCATGCTCCCTTCAGGGCTCAAGGCAGGCAAATTCCCTGTCCCAGCAAAGGCACAAAGGTCTTTCAGCCTCAGCTCAGGAACTTTGCATTGCCTATTTCTCATTCTACCTACAGCATCAGGACCTAAGCGCCATGAAACAGGTTCCCTAAGGAAAAGGCTTTCACTTTCACTCTGGCATCTCTGTGGTACCTGGCATCCTCCAGCTGGGGCTGGAGTTGAGGAACACAGAGAGCAGTGATCCCACATTACAACAGTCACTGATGCCTTAGCTCTGTGACTGATGCTGCTGCCTGTAGTGTAGAGTACAGGACATTTTCTAGCCCCACAGAACTGTTCCTGATAACTATTCCAAACAAACTCCAGCATAGACTCTTTTATCCTGGAATATCCATGCTTGGAGTCATTCAGAGACATCCTCCTGAGAATCTTTGTGGAGAGATAAGCCCAGAAACACCAGCTGTGAAACAGCATTTTGTGCGCTGAGCTCTCTCTGTAGGAGAGGTGCTTCCATCTGCCACACACCTCCTGAACTCAGGAATAGGACCCTTCAGGCTGTGTGGTACCTCTCTTGACCTCAGCAGGTTTATCACCAGGGACAAGTTTAGCTCCATGCACTCATTAACCTGCTTCCCTGAAGGACCTTTGAGGCCGAGGGCTATGTGGGGTGGGCACCCACAGCAGCCCTTTGCCATGGGCACCCTCTTGCTGATCTGCTTGTGCAGCACCTGGAATCAGGAAATGGTCATGGGTCCTGACTATACCCCTGTCCACAAGAGCCATGAAGGTCATCTGCTGGGAAAACAAGGCAAGACAAGGCAAGACAAGGC
The DNA here is from genome assembly GCF_000691975.1 of Corvus brachyrhynchos. Lineage (NCBI taxonomy): Eukaryota > Metazoa > Chordata > Aves > Passeriformes > Corvidae > Corvus > Corvus brachyrhynchos. The sequence continues at coordinate 1,908,634 of NW_008236478.1, forward strand.
AAAGCAAACATCCTCTGTGCAGTCAAGAAATCTTGGGCTGAGGAGGACTTCAGAGGTTATTGGTGTATCCGACTCCGAAATGAGCTTTGCTCCTTTCTTCAGCCTCTAATGACAGAGACTCTGGGCAGTGAATCAACAACCTCAGGAAGAGGTGAGCAAGTGTAGGCACCACTATTGACATTCCT
>NW_008236478.1:1908937-1913288 GCF_000691975.1 Corvus brachyrhynchos
CCTCCCTTCAGAGAGCACATCCCTGGGGGCTGGAGAGGGCAGGGCTGGGCTCCCTGAACAAGGGTCAGAGAAGATGCTGGACTGACACCTCCCAGCAGGATTTCTACCCACAGTTGCAACTCTCAAGATCCACCCTTGTTTCCTATATGGGCTCTACAGAGAATTAGCAGTGGCAGAGTGCTGATGGCACTGGAGAACTGCTGGTCATGCTGTCAAATACCATCAGGGCTTGAAAAGCAATGTCAGCTGCATCCCCTGGGTGTTATATATTTCTTTTCTAAGGCCAGCAGGTGTTAGCCTTATAGTGGGGTGAGCACATCCATTTCACCCAATCATTGCTGGAAACCATACTATTGAGGACTGGCTGAAACATGACGTTTTCCACAGTGAACTTCAAATGATGTACCGTTTGGGCAGAGCAGGGACAGTTTCCTCTCACCAATATTTCTATGACAGTGTATTTTTGATAGCAGATGAAAAATCCTTCCATTAAAGAGAAAAACCCCTTTTATTTAGCTTTTAAAATAATTTGAACTATTGGTAGGTAAGAAAAAAATTAATCTGGACATCTTTTCTAATTTATTGTGTTTAAAATATAAATGCAGGGTATGTTTCTGGAAATTATCTTCCATTGGAGAAAAAACTGCAGGGCTTGTAGGTCTTTGTAATGATAGGAGAAATATTTAGAAGAAAGAAGAAAAAAACCCCAGTGTTTCTGGAGGAGTTTTGGAAGGAAACATGTCAAGTGTAAATTGGAAAATGTAGAAATACTCCCTGCCTTTCAGTTCTCAAAGTCTAAGGAGACTTTTTATATTAGTGACTCTTGCTTTGTATAAATGATGGTGCCATACTGGTACTGTGCCCTCACAGTGTGTATCAATTCACATTAGAGGACCACACAGACTTTTACAAATGTATTTTCTTCTCCTTCTTCTCCTTCCAAAATACAGATCGATTTCTTTATCTGCTTTGCACGAGTGTGAAGACACCAAGACACAGAGATGGGAGTGGCCTCACTCAAGGTCACACTGCACAAATTATCATGGCAAGAGTCACTCATCAGTTGCTGTGAGGAATAGCAGAGGAAGATGTGGTCCAGCATTATATGTTGCACTACCATCATGGCACTGTCTTTCAAATCCATTCTGAGATCACCAAATCCTCTTGCCATCTCTGACAAGCAGAAGAAACAGAGGCTGGTCCAAACTGACTTCTGGTGCTACAGACACTGAAGTCCTTGCAAAGGGAGAAACTTGGGATGTCACTGGCTGAAGATGCCCCAGGTTACCGTGAAGATATTAGAAATCGAGGCACATGCATATTGTGGCTGTTTTTCCTGACCTTGGGGTCACATGTAAGGAAACAATTGTTGGGAAAGCAAAGGGGAAAAGAAAAGTTATTCCTCTGGGGCCCTGACAGAAGGAATAAGAATGTGGGGGCACCTGGGGTGGCCATGGAACAAAAAACCTGAAACATCTTTTCGCCCATTTGTTCTGCATTTTCCACTCTGTGGGTCCTGCTCCCCTCTTTCCTCGCCCTCCCCCAGCTTGCCTGGTGATTCAGGAAGAAGAGGCCAAGGAGAGTAATATTGTGCTGGAGATAGGACTGGAAGGGCAGTAATTTAGACTCAGAGGCTTATAGTATTATTGCCTGCAAAGCCATTCATGGGAAATGATTCCACCCATCCCCATTCCGCTCCCCCCCCATCCCGCTCTCCTTGCTCTGCAATAACAATAACAGAAATGCCTTCAGGAGGCTTTTCTACTCAAAATGCAGGCAAAGGAGCACTTTTCTCCACCACCCCTCTTCTTTCCCTTCTCTTCTCCCTGCACTCACTTGTCCCCCCTGCCTCTAAGCCTAACTGCTGCTCCCTCCCTTCTCACTCCCCCCCCACGGGATAAAAAAATAAAAATAATAATAGGGGTAATAAGAGAGGAGGTAATGGAACGTTCTCCAACTGGGCACATGTCAGAAGCCATTATATGTGGTGCAGATTTGCATAATTCAAGAAGCATCAAATTAAATTTGCATAATTCCTTTGATTACACTTGTTATTAAATGTAAGTGACATTGATTTACAAAATGGCCCAATATAAGGTTAATAGCAAATGTCACCTTCCAGCAGGGTGAATAGGGTGCGTGTGTGGTGGTGGTGGTGATGGAGGAGGGGGAGAGGGGGGCCTGGGGAGGAAGGCGAGCAGACAATTGATTTCTGCTCCTCTCTCTTCCTTAAAGGGCTCAGATCTCCTTTGCAGAGGAGCTCTCGGCTCTCCAAGGGCTGCACTTGGCTCTCACGGGGATGCAGTGTCATCAGGATGCCCTGCCAAGTGGCATTGGTGCCATGACTCTGCTACCTCCTGCTCTGCACAGAGACATGGCATGGCCCCTGAGCCAGTTCCCAATGGGAGCCAGGCAGGGTGGAAGGAGCAGGGAAAGCCAAAATGTGTCTCTCCCAGGCCCAGGCATGCTTGGTGGGCAGGAAAAGCGGCTTGGATGGCATCTTTGTAGGAAGGTCTCATTGAGGCAAGTTTTTTAAAATAATATGTGAGCTGGACCTGGGCTGTGTCCAGCTGGCAGGACACCCTGTACATCTGCCAGGACAACACTGGGAGGGAGTGAGAGCAATGGTAGGAGCAGTGCCTGAAATGCCAGCTCTGATGGCAGAGATTACATGGTAAAAACACATCTGTGATTATGGCAAGACCTGATTTTTGCACTCTCATAAGCCCTCTGAAGCTCTAGAAGTCCATGCCCAGGATGAAATCAGTGCACCCACCTTTCAGATCCCAACCTAATCACATGAAGCCAGGTCTAATAATCTAGATGATTATCTACTGCATGAGAGACATGAAATTTTACAGGCCTTTGGGCAATCTAAAAGGAAGCTGCAGTATGAACATTTCTAATGCCCTACACAGTGTCCCACATCAATTGAAGAGCGTTGCCTTGCCGCATCCCAAACGCCCAATGCTTGCTCCACAGCAGGATTTATTATGACCCTCCTGAACCCAGATTCTCAAAGGTGCCCAGCAATTTGGAGTGCCAAACTTCAGACAGTTGAAGAAAATATTTGTAGTGGCTAATGGCTCAGGCCTGGTTTCCATTCCTGTTGTGAGGAAAGAAGATGAGTGTCTGGATTTGGGGGACAGGCTTAAAAGGGTGAATGGAATATGCAGGACCATTGTGTACACCCCAGATTTCTTGGGAGTGTGCAGGAGGTGTCTTTGTGCAATGTCAAGGGATTGGTCTTTACTTTGAATATTTGTGTCTTTTGAGCAGGTGTTGTGCTTCCCTCTGCAAAGCAGCATTCCCCTGCGGCCTGATGACAGGCCCCTTAATGCAGAAGATGCAGGTTGTATTCCCAGACCTGTCAATCCTGTGCTCTCTACTGTATCCCTCCCACACCCAGGCACATCTTGGCTGGTGAGCCTGCAAACTCTTTGGAGCTCTGCTTCAGATCCCTCTATGTGGTCTCACAGACTGCTCCACACAGTGGTTCCCAAATGTGTGCCTCTTGCCTCCCTTCCGAGGCTGGCAGGGATGTTTGAGCAGGTCCTGACCCAGACCCCATCAGGATGCATCAACCCTTAATGCATTACCTGAAAACCAGCTGCTGGCAGTACAGTTTTGCAGGGTGTTGTGGAGGGTGTTCCTCTGCAACAGCTCTGTCTTGAAACTCAGTGTCAATCACACTCCCTGGCCATCACGCCCACTCAGACATGGGGATGCTGACTTGAATGAGGAGAGTGAGAGGCTTGTTTTTAACATGGATTAGGGCCTGTGAAATTTCCTGCCAGTTTTGGAGGTGCAAGAGATCCCAGCCCAGGCATGGCTGGTGCTCACGTGTGCAATTCCATCCTGAGCTATTTTCGTGCCAGCATAAGCCGTAACTCTCCCAGGTCAAAGTTGGCATGGGCAGAGGCAGTTAGCACTGGCAGCTGCTCCTGCTGCTTTGCCAGGGGAGAGGGTCATTTCTTTTCCCTTCCTCTTGCTACTTTGGCAGCTGCCAGGCTGGTACAGAGCTCCCCTCGCCGTTAGAAGGATGGGGAGCTGGTCTGGAGCCCCTGGAAGCTGGCAACAGGCAATCAGGCAGCGGTGAGAGAGACTCTTATTAAGGGTAACCCTGGCTCTGGCTGACAATTGCTGACATCGTCATATTTAGCACCCGCATGCAGCGAGCCTGAGAGACACTCACGCACTGGGTGAGCCAACTGCAAATTAATCGTCAGTTCATTACTGCTCTGTGCCTTTCATCCTGACAGCAGCCTTTCAAACGTGGATATAATTGGAAGGGTCCATGTGGCAGGAATTTGGTGAGGGCTGGGAGGGAGAGACCTCAGCTCCCCCTCTC
>NW_008236478.1:1913353-1932066 GCF_000691975.1 Corvus brachyrhynchos
CCCTTTCTCAGGCTGAGATCTGGGAACAAACAGCGAGCTTAGGACAGGCTGATGAAGGAAATTAATCTCTCCTTCCCCTGTATCTTGTCCATGCCACCTACACCCCTTGACATACGTTGAGGTCTTTGTACCAGGAGATCTGTTTGCTTCCAGGAGGTTCCCTCAAGCTATAATTACCCTCAGCTTGCAAACAAAGTGTGCAGAGTAGCAGGGTTGCCTGTGAGAACTTGAATATGTGCATCGTTGTTACTGCCAGTGGTGGGTGTTTCTGCTGTGGTTATTACTGTGCTGCTGGGAGGCCCTGTCTACACAGGCACAGTGGAAAGTGAATCTGCAGCCAGGAAGGTTTTACAGGCAAAGGCCAAGGCTGAGGGGCAGAGTTTGGAGGGGGGGCAGGGGTACAGAAATTACTCCCATCATCCTTGGGCACTCATTCTCTGAAAAAAGACACAAACCCTTGGATTTTATTCATTGTGGCATGGCATGGAGCACTATTTTGTGCCTCAGTTTCCCTGATGGTCAGAGTGATGAGTATGCTCAACCCTGTCATGGGAACAGCCACTCCCAGGACACTGTGAAGTTATAGCTGCTTCTCTAGAGTGCATGGCAGGAGGGGGCTGCTCTGACAAAGCCACAGGGAATGAAATTACCCCAGGGGTGGACATCTATGGCACTAGGAGTGTGGGGTAGGATTCAGATTTTGTTTGGGTTTTGACTGATATTAGAAAATGGTATTAAAAGAAATTGTTGATACAATCCCAGTGTCCTGTTTGCCACACTTGAAAACAAAGGGAAGGGGTTTGTCAAAACTCTGGTTTTGTAATAGGAAGCCACAGTTGTGAAGTTATGGAGCTGGCTAGGGGTGATCAGGGAAAAATGATCTCTTTAGAAACCCCTTTAGAGGGAAACAGCTTTGGAGCACTTCTGGGAAATTGTTTTCTTCATTTTTACAACTTTTGCAAGTTGATGTGCAGGGACTTTTCCAATGGCCTGTTTTGGTGGGCCCATCCTCTCCAAGCTCCCTCTGCACAAGGCTTCATTTCTGCCCTGAGGGGGCAACAGCTGAAAGTCTAAGGAGGGAACCCAGTCCCAGAGAAAGGCTGGGGGTCTGTGCTGACCAGGTGCCTACTGGAAAGGATGTGGGAAGGGTTAAGCTCTTCCAACAACCTGTTTTGTGACTTCCTGAGTTGTGTTAATTTGCTTCCCTGAGTGGTCTAAAGGAAGAGGCTGTGGTGCTTTTCTATGAGACAGAGGGAGTCATGCCATGGGGACTCTGGCCCCCCTTCACCGTGTCCCCCCCTGCTCCTCCTGTGCAAAAGTTATTGTCGTATTCGGTGGAGTCTCAGGTAGGCAGATGAATGGGAAATGTTCCTCTCCATTACTAGCTGCACTTGACTGGAGTCTCATTACATTACGATGGCGCTTTAGCAGGCGAATGGGCCTTGCGTCTGGGTTCCCAGCACCCCTCATACCTCCCTGATAACGTAAATTACCCTCCGCCTCATTGCCTCAAATGATCAAACATCAAATTGCTAGTAAAAAAAAAAAAAAAGGAAAAAAGAGAGGAAAAAAAGAGAGAGAGGAGGGAAAGGAGAAAAGCTGAACAGAACCATGGGTTGAATCTAGATGGTTTGTCAGCAACAAGAGACGAGTCAGTGGCTCTTAAACACTTGCTAAAGATGAATCCATTGAAGGTTCTGAGCACAGTAATTTTTCCGACATTAAAGTACACCTGTAAAATCCAAACAATGCTTTAAAATTCCAAATTACACCAGTCAAGACCTGCTACTTCATTCTTTTGATCCAGGGAGGGGGGACCCACACTTAATCTGTGTTTCTCCATCAACAGACTTCAGCAAATGCTGAGAGAGATGGAGAGGCAGAAATATGCACACAGTATAGATTTGTTGTTGATTTTGTGGTTGAACAATGTGCCAAATCCTCTGACTCCCTTTTATCCCTGGCTTCCTGGCCCCTGAAAAATTTTCCAAGCTAGAAGAATAGGTCCAGGATGAACAAAACATGAAAGAGGAGAAAAAGAGAGGGAGAGGCTTTGGGAGGGGAGGGAACAGAGCAGGTACATGCAGGGCTGGTCGACTCCGCGCAGAAAAATATGGATCTCGGCAGGGTAACGAGGCGCAGTGGAAAGAGGAGGCTATACATCTTTTCTCAGTATTTAAACGTGTGCTTAATATGGCGCTCAGTGGAATGGTTAATCTGCTAATGCTGGTAGTGTTTGCTGTAGTACTCAGAGAAATGTTTACTGCAGTATTTCATGGGGATTGTGTTCTGGATGGCACAAAAGGAGGAAACGCTCTAGCGTACCGGGAAAATGTTCATTGCAAAATATACTGGAATATTAAGAGGTTTATTTAGTGGCGTACTTAGTATAATATGAAAAGAGTTAAGTACAGAGTGTTTTATTAATATTTTTGGGGTGTGGATGAATTTCAGTGCTCAGGAAGGTTATGGAGAAGCAATTCCAGCAAAGGCTGGTTTTATTCATAGATTTATAGATCTTAAGACCATAAAGGATTCTTGGATCAGCTAATCTGACCTTCTGTATAACACAGGTATATACAGTGTGGACATACCTCCTGATTCAGCAAAGCACTTTAAGCACTTGCTTAAATTTAAGTATTTGAGTTGCCCCATGGAAGGCAGAGAAAATAACCCTATTGAATCAATGGGACTATTCATGCTCTTAATGGGAAGTGGGTGTTTAGACATTTGCTGAATTTGGACCACGAGAAGATAATGCAGCTAAATGAGTAATTCATAGCCACCCATTTATTCAACTGCTTATGCTTTCTTTTCTGCTTGTGGATTGCTCTGGAGCCAATCGCCATTTCCTGCAATGTATTCATTGTTTGAAGTCATTCACTGAATAATTTCAGTGAAAACTCTTTCTTGATAGCTTGCTCATAAACAGTTCATTGTGAATATAGGAATATATGCACATACATTTTAAGAATGTGTGAGTGCCCGCACTTGTGTGTGTTTGCATTAAATATGTGAACACCCATGAATGTATGTGCACAAATGCAGGGTTAGGATCTTCAGCTACAATAAAAGACACAGTTCCCTGACACTGGTGAGGTTGCACTGACTCTGACCACTTCCCAGTTTCAAGTTGCCTTTGTTTTGAGCGGACCTGTAATGTTTCTGACCCCTGGCTGCAGGCAGTGAATCTTGAGGTCCAGTTTCCAATGCAAATATTTACCCAGGGAATTTTTTAAATGTGTTGTTGTGATTTTTCTCCTCTGTCTATTCATTACACTCTGGTTTGCAACACATCCCTCACCGTAAAGTGATTTGCTGGGAATTTTGCAGAAGTGAAATGGAAGAAGGTACAAAATTAGTTGGAGTGAACTCAGCAAATTCTAACTAACCACAGCCTGTGCCAGGCTCTTCATTACCTCTATTTGCTCAACTTGTCATGAATCAGTTCTGAATTATTTTGAATGCACTGCATAGGGATTTTCCAAATCAGCCAGGGCATATCTTCTTCAAACAAGTGTGTTTGCAAACGGCTTGTGGCATGGAATCTGTCAATTAAGTGACATGGCATGTTTTAAACAGGAACAAAACTGAAGAGCAGGTACTATGAATGAGGCTGGAAGCTTCACCGGTGGAATTGTGTTTGTGCAGTGGCCAGCTCCAGTTCTCACGCAGACCTTACTGTGCATTATGCATTACAACATGGGAATAATTTGTTTCTGGTGCAGGATGCCAAAAAGTCACACAGCTTTTTAGGATCCACTTACGTTTTCAGAAAATCAAAGGAATTACCATGATATTTAGGAGTAAAGTATGAATGACTATTAATTAAGAATTGAACTTGGCATTTCCTGCATCCAGTTTATTTTTCTTTTATATATTCCCCTCAACACCAGAGAGGGATGTGATGGAAACTAGATGTGAGCTGGGCAATGGCAGCACTGGGACAGTTCATTTAAGTGTGGTTGACATGTGTGGGATAAGCAAGAGTTTGATATTTTCCAGCAATGACGTGCAGAGAGCAGGGGCACCGAAGCCACTGTAGGACACACGTGCTGGTGATGCTGCAGAGCTGATGGGATGTTCCACACTCTCCTTTTGGGCTCCCAGCAACTGTGGCATCCGAAATTGCTACTGAATATCCCTGTCATTCATTTTCTTTCATTTGTCCAACTGAAAATTAAGAGAGTTTGGTTTTCCCTGGTTAACCTAAGGTGGAAGTTTTGCTAGATATTCCAGTAAAACAGAAGGACATTGTACTTTTTCCAGACTCAGTGAGACGTGCTTTTACAGACGGCCACTGTCCTTTCTAGAAAAACAGCTGTGTTTCACAATGGGAAGACATTTCAACACAAAAAATCAATTATAATGATTCTTTTTCCAAAATACAAAATGAAATATTTTGACTTTTCAAAATTACCTTTTCATTTTCTATTCTTCCCTTGCAGGGGATGATTGGCCAAATTCAGCAAGACCTAGCACAGCTTGAGGCAGCTAAAAACACAATTCAGTCTGCAGATAAATTTCATTTGGTGAAGTAAAAAGAGAAACTTCTAGTCCTGGTGTTGCTATCCAAAAAAGTTCAGTTGGTATGGCTGTATCTGAGGTATCTTTAAAACAGAGCGTGCGCCCTTCTGCCAATATTTACATAGCATTCAAAACAACAGGGAGCATTTGGAGCTATTTAGTACTAAGGGAATAGGTTGCAAGCATGGGAGGGATGGCGTTTCTACGGGCCCTGGCAGAGGTTTATTTACACTGTGGCTCAGTTGTAGCCCAGTCTGCCTCTGTCAATGTAGCTCTCTTTTTAATGAAGAGTTTACCACTTGTACATGCAAAGAGACATTTAGGTGTTAGTTTTGTTTGCCAATAAAGACTGTCCATTAGCTACCTTAATCCTCTGTGTGTCCTAACAGGCTGAATCACAAAAACAAAACCTAAAAAAAATAGTTCCATATAAAATACTATTGTAAATGAAAGAAATCCCCTTCCCCCTTTTCTTTTTGCTTTCAAATGGAAATATCTTGTTTTACTCAAGCTTCTCCTTCTGAAAGTTGATGTATTTTTAATTGAAAAAAATGAAAACTGGTGGCAAATAATTTGCAAGGAGAATAAAACCACTGACTGCTTTCAATATTTTGCACAGAAATTAATTTCAGGAGCCATTCTGGGCTGAGCTTTCAGTAGATGCAGAGATAAGTAGGACTAGTTTTTTCTTATCCTACTCTTGTTTTGGATGAAATGCAAAATCAAATCCTGCAAGACGTGATCATTTAGGGTACTGTGGCATATTTTGAAACAGTAGGACTGTTAGCCCCAGCATTTTGGCCAAATTCCAGCCTGGATAATTGCATTCTGCCGGCCTATATTCAAGCCTGCAGTTTGAATGGAAAAAAAAAATCATCAAAACCTAAAAAGAACCCCCCCCCAAAAAAGGGGTTATCATTTCTCCTCCAGGAAGTCCTGCTGTGTGATGACTGATGCTTTTTCACCCTAGAAGTAGCTGCATTTTGGGAAACATTGCCTATGTCATCCTACTTCTTTTGCCCATTGGATAAAAACTGCTGTGGAGATGACCAGCCCCTTCGTGGGAATAAAGCAGCAGAGCTGACAGGATGGAGCTGTGGTGCTTTATGCCAGCCCTGTCATACCTACACAACCTTCACTCTATAAAGCCCAGAGTCCTATGTAAGGGCTGGATCCCCTGTGATCTACTGGGGTCTTTGTCTTTCCAGCAGCCATGGGCTGGGGGTACTGGGAGGATGCACAGAGAGAGGAGAGGGCAGGCTGGCATCAGATGGGAAGAGGGAGGACTCACTGGCGGGCTTGACCCGTGTCTGTAATTTGTAAAGAGCATTTTTACACCAGATCAATGCTTTCCTCAGCATTTTAATGCACCCCATTGGTGTCCTTAAACTCTAATGATGCAGTCTGTGAGAAGCTGCCATTTATTACCCACAGATGGGGTGATAATTATTGACAAGATTGTAACTAATAATTAAACCCATTTGCTCCTTTAAACAAGTTGGTGTGAATTATTTGCAGGGAGTTCTTTAGCAGGCCTGTGGTCACTCCCGCCACGCGTGGGGTGATGTTGCCCAGGAGCAATCCCACCACCAGGGAGGAGGGAAGGCTGCCTGCAAAGCTGGGCTGTTCAAACCTGTGGCAGGGGGGCCTCCACTCACCTTCTGTGGTGCCTGTGCTCCTGGCTGTGTTAGTGAGAGGTGTGTGAGCACCACCGTGCTCCTCCCAGTCTCCGGGGCTGTGCCTTCTGAGTCTCAGCTCCTTCCAGGGCTAGAGCTGGGGTCTAGCGCTGGGTCTGCTCAAGGAACTTGGGCCAAACATGGAACGATGATGGAAAAATGTATCCATGAGAACTTTTCTGATGGTTTGTCTTTCTCTTCCTGAGTATCTTTAGCCTGCCTCTTCTGCAAGCTGAAGATCAATAGTTACACATTCCCTGTTGTTAGGTTCATTATTCCTCAGGTGAAAATCCCATTCCCATCCCAAAGCAAAGATGCTGGAAGGAAAGGGGAAGGATACTTTGTCCCTGCTTTTGTTCCTTGGGTGAGCTGAGATTATCAAAGAACTGTTTAACCCTCTGCAGTATGGTGTGGTGTTCCCATGGTGCTGGGGACTGCAGCACCAGCTGCTGCCCGGCATCCATGGTGGGCTGGTGAGTACATGCGCAGGAGTGAGCTGGGGGCTCCCATGGGACCGTGCAGGGGGACAAGTGCTGCCCTGCTCACCGCTGCCACAGGGTACTTGCCAGAGGAAAACGTGAGCAGTCCTTCTCTGCAAACCCAGGCATGGCAGATGTGGGTAGCAGGACTTGGACAGTGTGGAGGCCAGTGGGGACAAGGCAGGGTGAGCAGAGAGCAGTTCTTGCAGCACCACACCGTTGGGAAGGCAGCCTGGGGGAGCTGCCTTCCCCTGGTGTACATTTAGAGGGAGGGTGTAAATCTAATCTCAGTGCTAGGGTCCATTAGCATTAGAGGGGAGTACTGTCTATGCATTCATTCCCTGCTCTCACCTCTGGATGACAGAGTACCCCCCTCCGTTGTCTGCTTTAGCACAGGGAAAAGGCTGCCTATTAATTCTCCAGTGGCGGTGGATAATGCCATCATAAGTCTTAGGTGCCTATGAATTTTGTGAGCATTTTACAGTAATAAATACCCCACACTTGTGCATATAATTAGTTGTGTATCCCTCGGTTGTTCCATCTGCACTATGATCTATCTGTCCTTTTACAGAGGTGGGCCTGGTTCCTCCCCTTGCACTCCTGGTTTAGTATTGGTGTGGCATGACCCAGCGGCAGGAACTCAGCACCTGGCAAAGCGATTTGTGTTAAGGGAAGGAGAGATGCAATCCTGGGTTCAGGGATTTATTGTGCTTGAAGTGGAAACCTGAACTGAGAAGCTGAATGCAAAGCAACCAATTTGTCCCTACTAAGTCTCAGTATATCTGTATTGTCAGTGCCATCTCACACCCCCTTCCCATGTATACCAGTTTGTGCAAGCAATGAAAACACTGTAAAAATGTACATCTACCAAAGTTTATCTGCTTATTTGTCTTCAGTATCATGTGCTTTCCCCTTCTTCAGTGAAAAAGACTATGGAAAGACTAATAGCCCCACACCTATACATTACAGGATTTTATCTCGCTTTTTAAAAAACTCCAGTAAAGCCTCACACTAGCAGAACTTACCGTGCAAAGGTAAGCAATCACCCTGCTGTCTTAAACCTACTGAAGCCTGGATTCAACAGGCAAGAAAGTCAGGTTTTAGGGCTCCAAGTACTGGGTCAGAAAGACTGTGGCCACATGACACAAATGCTGATCTGATGTGAAGCTGATCTACTAATGCAGATCCTTTCAGGGCGTGCTGACAGGTTAGCTTCTCCTGACAGACTCAATGTGCATTCGGTGTTATTTGTCTGTGACTCTGGCTTTATACCTTAAAATATCGCCTGTCATCCCCTTGTAGCTTGCAGAAAGCTGGAATAAAATTGAAGCTGGCACAAAAACTGCGCAGTGTGTGCTCTGGCTAACTTGGTAAGATGCAATGCTGCAAGGATGCTTGACTTAGGCCAGGTCTGTGCAGCTGGCTGATCTCCCAAACTGTGCACATCTGGGAGCAGCACCCACAATAGTGGGGCTGAGGCAGCCTCAGCCCCATCAGAGGATGCTCACACTGTTAACTGAAATCATCAGAGGGGCTAGTTACATGCTTAAAGTTAATCACAAGCATAAATCTCTGTAGGATCAAGGCTGCAGAGGAAACTAAGAGAAGACAATGACGAGGCATATGTCAAATGGGGCTGTGGTCGAGAGCTCACTGAGACTTAAACATAACATTTGAGAAAATGAGTCCATTTGTTTCATAGGCATCCTGAACATTGGCATATAGTAATTCTGTAATGGATCCATTTAACTAGTCCTATAACTGAAATACCCTTAACAAATATTTCCTATAATAGCACTTAAAGGCGGAGTGCAAGGAGAGAAATTTTAAAACATTATTGCTGAGTTCCAGTTTTGGGGGCTTTCAAAGTACCAAGGTAATTTTTCTCCAAATTTGGCTCAATATTTAACAAATCGAGTGAGATCAGGAAGTAACCTGAGGTCAATGTTTCTAACCTGACTTGTTTGTTAAATTGTTGCAGCTCTGCAGCAGCACCAAGAACAAGTACATGTTGCATTCAAAGGTAATTCAAACAATCCCTGGAAACTTTATAAAAAAATCGCTAACTAGGGAGCAAGACTGAAACAATGGAAACAAGGAAGAAACCTTTCTGTGGGAGATGGGAAAAGCTCGCAGACCTGGGATCTGGAATCAGAAGAAAAGTCAGATTTCAGCCTTAGCTGTAGTGATTAACTACCTTAACTCTAGTAATTGTTAATGAGTGTTCAGCATGAGCCAGGCCAAATTGGCAGTTGTAGACAAGCAAGATGGTCAGGTTGCTTCCAACCAGAAGCAGTCCAGAAAAGGTGGATGTAAACCATGTAGTGTGGAAGTAGCAGTCTTCAAAGAATTTCCCATCCTTATGGCAACCTGCACAGTGGTTGCTGGATCACTGGCGTTAAATAGAGGTCTTCAGGTATGGTTGGGTGCCAGCTTTGATGGAAAGCAGCTCTTTGCAGCCCCCCTCTTGTCAGAGCCACCTGCACTTCTGGCCCTCCAGGATATGAGAGTGAACATTGTCCCTCAGGTGACTGCAACAATCGCTCATCGTGGTTTAGCAGGTAGATGTTAATCGGGCTGTCCACATCACCCAGTCCTTTGCAGATCACCAGCAAGGGCTCTCTAGGCCACTGGTGGCACACAGCCCCGTTTCAGAGGCAACGTGCTATAATAATGTATCCCTAACCATGCTTTATACCAATAAGTAGGCTATAACCCTGTCAAGGTGTGCTGGTGACTCTATAAACCATGAGACCTGAATGGTCAATGGTCGAGTGGTTTAAAGCTGTCACCAGAATACTGAGATAGCCTTATAAGCCTTGTGCTGCATGGCTGGGGATACATTATTCACTATAATATATGGTAAGAAATACCTGCACAGGGTCTGAAATGAACTGCTTTAGCCACTAGCCAGCATGGCTAGTGATCAGGGAAATCCGTCAGCATTTTCATGTGCAGTGGGAGGCAAAAAGACACTGGGGGAGGAGAACTCATTTTCTCTATGTATAGAAATTGGGTTTGGGTCAGGGGATGGAGGTGAGCAGAACCAAGCATGGCGAAGCCTCTCACCTGTACTTTCTGCCATAGGGGAGTGCCCAGGGCTGGTGGCCTTCAGAGCTGTGTGGCTCCACATGCCTTCACAGCCCTTCTTCTGTTTTGTGGAGAACCCAGGAGCACGAGGGTTGTCAGTTCAGTGCTGCTCAGGGAAAGCAAGTGGGCACCTGGTGTGAGGCCCAGCCTGAAGGCAGGAGAGCGTGGGCAGTGACCAGGGATGTTGTGAGAAGGACACGGTCTAGTCATTTGCCAGGAGCCTCTGCTTTCTGTCCTGCCTCAGTACAGTACCACAAGCATTACAGGGAGAGGTCTAACTAGGGGCAGCTACACCCATGGGGACACAGGTGGGTTGCCCCATCCATGCCAAGCATGCCTCAGGTAGCCCCAAGAGGCAGGGGATGGAGGTATCTGTATATATATGTACATGCAGGCAGGACCTGGGGCTCTGAGAGGATATCCAGCAATTTTACACCTTCATCCCTCCAGCCATGGCCAGGTTTGGTGTACATGTGTACATGAGGTAGGAGAAGGCAGGGGTAGGTCTGGGTGAAATGGGGTGAAGGGATGCCCCGAATCAAATGGCCAGCATATGAAGAGAGCAATGAGGACTTTGGAGGGGCTCTGGAGGAGTTTACAGCTAAGCCTCTGTCACCAACAACCTTAGCAAATAAAAGATTCCCCCGTTCTGAGAGCCTGTCCTGCTCCAGCTACAGGAGACAAAATCCCTGAGAGCATGCCTGTGTGAGTACCCTTTGGCCGCAGGGGGTGAGGGGGGAGAAACAAGGAGGGCTTGGGGGATTTCATTAGGAGATGGGAGGGGAGGGAGGAAACCCCTCCTCCCGAACAATACATGGAGCTAAAATTGCCTGAAGGGCTTGGCTGGCTTGCTTTATTTATTGTATATGCATATATACATACATATATACGTATGGTTATATATGTATTTTTCTCCCCCAGGCTTTACTGGTCTTTCTCAGGAAAGGACCCAGGGCATCCTTTCCCACTCTAGCAGCTGGGAGACAATAGTGCCGCCCAGGAAGCAGGGAAGAGCCTAGCGCTTCCTGGGATCAGTAGCTGGGAGACAGGGGTCTGGGCGGAGGAATCCGGGGGTGCCGAGCACAGGGCTGGCCGCCCCCTCGGCTCACTTGTTATGTTAAGGACCCGGCGGCGGAGAAGAGGCTGTGGGGCGCAGGGAGGAGAGAGGGACAGGCTCTGAATGCGGCCGCCCTGGCATCCTTCTGTTCTCCATATGGGTACATTGTCTGTCGCCCTCCCTCCGCACTGCCTCTCCTCTCCCTACTGTGCTCACGTCAAATGTTGGTTTCTCTTTTTATTAAAACCCTCGGAGCGGACAACGGGGTGACAGGCACCAGGAATTTGTGAAGGATGGAAGAGGATGAGAAACAAGTTTGCGTTTGTTGAGCGGAAGCTGTGTCCGTTTGTCGCCCGCCCCAACGTCCCTCATGGCTCCCCATCTGGGTTGGACTGTGCCTGGGGACGAGCAGGCTCGGAAGCTGGGGCTCACAAGGCAGCGGGAGACACGGCACTGGGGAGGGCACTTTCCCAGGGAAGTCTGCCCCATCCCACTCACCCCATCCCAAAACCACAGCCGTCTGTCACACCCTTGTCCCCTATGGTGACGTACTGCTTCCTACCGTCCCCCACCACAGACCAAAACCCTCATCAAATAAAGGTTCCCCCTGTAACATCCATTTGCCCCATCGTGCTAGTATGGGCAGGTCAGTGGGCTCTCAAGACCGGGGAGGGACTCTTTGTCTCCCTCTGTCCAGCTCTGGGTGGGCCCCATAGTTTCTAGGTTCTCAACATATTTTGAATCCCAGTTTCTTCTAAAACTTGCACTAAGATCTCACTTCAACCCCATGCTTTTCTGTCTTACCTGATTTCGTTTTTAGCAAGTATTGTTTTAAGGAGCTACCATGCCCCAGAAAATACTTCTTGTTATCACCCACCCAAAAGTAGTACAAAAGACATTAGAAAGTCTCTTCCCTAATGATTTTTTATATTGTATGTCAGTTAAGATAAAACTAATGGTGTCAAGCAATATAAGGAAGGGGAAGATTAAACAAAATCTATCCTCTGCAAAAACAAAGCAATCAATATAACATTATCCTGCTGTAGTGTCTTTCAACTTGCTTTGATTTGTGGATCCCTAGAAAACCTCTCAAGAAGGCTCAGCAACCCCCTAGAAAATTCACAAGCCCTAACCACTGGAGACCACTGGTGAAATCACTTTTTTCACCTTCCTTGCAAGGAGTCCATGTTCTTCCAGGAATCTGCAGACCACAGGTTGAAAAATACCATTCTACACGATACCAGTTCAAATGTAACTAAGACTAAATAAGGACTAAGTAAATATAATACTATTGTTATTGTAATACTCAGATCTTACCTGGAGAATCCGTTTTGCCACCTCTGGGAAGCACACACAGGAGTTTCATCACTCTGGTCCCATCTTGCAGCCTTATCTGCTGCTGATATTACCTAGTTCCTCTGTTCACCACATAAGAAAAATGCAACATATTATAGATAGCTGGAAAATTTCTGAACATGTTTCGCTCTTGCAGGAAAGAAGGATTTTGATTTTAAAGGTACTCTCCCCTCTCCCTCAACAACCATAAAAACAAATTAATGATCCAACCCATTATTCACTTTTATGTCCTGTTTTGGATGCTGCTTTGTGTTGTCTGTTTCATTTTGCATCTCTGGCTGAAGCTAAACATTTCTGGAGAGGGGAACATCACCTGTTATTAACTGACCTAGTACAAGAAAAATAGGAAAACATGAATAAAAATGGCTTGATATTTAGGTTACAAAACATTTTTGTTCTGTAGGGCATATGCTGATACTGTCAACATAACACTCACAAGACCTTGAAAAATTTGAGGTGAGAAGTTTAAACAACTAAACAACTACAAAACTTCTTCAGAATTTCCTTTTCATGAGAAGAAATGGAAATACAGAAGTAGCTATGCTTGAAACTAGGGCAGACAGCATTCAGAAATATTGCAAAAAATGTCAAAACAGAAAAGCTGGGTTTTTTCCAAGTTGTTCTACAGATCTTTAGAGATGCTGCTCCATGAAATAACGAGTGGTTCATTCACCAACCCATCAGCTTGGGAAATATATGCAACACAAATTCATTTGTTTCCAGCTAATTGCACTTTCATTTCCTCCTCCCATCGTTGCGAGGCTGTGCAGGCTGGGGCTCGAAGCGATGCTTCCCAGGCTGTGTTTCATGTGCCATCCCCCATACCCAATCCCCACCACAGTGGTACCCAGCCCAGCTAGGAAGCACGGCTGCCTTCTTTGCTTGTGATGTTCTGGGAAAAAAATATTTGGAACCCACAGTTTTAGAGCAGGAAGGGACCAACAATCAGTCCTCTTATGTTTTATTTCTGGCTCCTGTCATTGGCACGCTGTACAGCTGTAGTCAAACAAATGAACTTCTCTACATCTTAGTTACCCTTTCTGTAAAATGAAGGTAATAATATTTATCCAGCTGGGATGCCGCAAGGAGTAATTAATGTGTACAAATCACTGTGAGTTCCTTAACAAAGTGCAAATTGCATTAGTCCCCACAGAAACTGGTAATAGGTTTGCATCTTCCTTCACTGAAAGTCTGACCTCAATCCCCTGGGGTAATCTTGAGGAAAAACTCTTCTTACTATTTGTATTACAGCAGCTCATAGGACTCCTCCAACACCAGAATCCCCATCATGCTCAGGGCTGCATATTCACACAGTAATACACACCCCACACTCTGAGACCTGATATGTAAACTGAGGAAAGCTGGGAGAAGGGAAGCCTTAACCCTATTTCAAAGATAAACAAACAAGGCACAGAGAGGAAGCCTTTTCCTGGTAATAAGCACCAATATAAGTCTTTTCAGAAGATTTACCTCACACTGCCTTCCTGACTGAAGCTGAATTTTCACTTTGTTTTGCTGGACATCAATCTTTCTCATTCTGGTGAGTGACCGACCAGACAGATGGCAATGGATGGAGCTCACTTCTTAAGGGATGCTCAGAGATAGCAGTTTGGGCAAGTCAAAGCTTGGATAGGGAGGACATTAAGTGGCCTTGGGTAGAATAGGTGGCCACTGGTCTGGTTCTTCTTTTCATGCTCTTTTGGAGACCTGGATAGATTTGATATTCTAATTTCTTAGCACTTTCAGGCATCCTTCTGCTATGGGAGAGCAAGAGAATCCAAGAAAGACTGGTTAAACTGGTTTTGTAAATCTTTGTGTGTAAATACATGGGGAAATGTGGATCTCCAACAGCTCTTCTAGAATTTGTCATGTTCTTTTTTTTTGCTGATGTAACTTAATTTCTTGTTGCTGCATCCATAACTTGAAGAGAGAGTGAGTTGTTTCACTACCAGTGTATTGGAATTTTTCATTTTCAGACTGAGGAACTCACAGAATCACAGAGAGGGTGAAGTTAGAAGGGACACAGTAGACCATCTGATCCAACCTCCCTACTCCAGCAGGTTCATCCTAGAGCACATGGCATGGATGTTTCTGGACAGTTCTTGAATATCTCTAGTGAGGGACACCCCACACCCTCTCTGGGCAACCTGTTCCACACAGTAAAAAAATTCTTCCTCACATTCAAGTGTAACTTCCTGTGAATCAGTTTCTGCCCATTGCCTCTTGTCCTATTGCTTGGCACCACCGGGAAGAGCCTGGATCCGTCCTCTTAACACGCTCCCTTCTGATACTTATGTAAGGTAGACAATATCCACTGCTCTCCTCTCATCCAGCCAGGTAGCTGTTTCGTCATAGAAGGCAATCAGGCCGGTCAAGCGTGATTTACCTTTAGTGAATCCATGCTGACTACTCCTGATCACCTTCTTGTCATCCATGTGGATAGAGCTGGCCTCCCAAAGGAGGTTCTCCATCACCTTCCCAGGGACTGAGCTGAGGCTTGACTGGCTGTAGTTCCCTGAGTCTTCCTTCTTGCCTGTCTTTGAAGACTGGGATGACATTTTCTTTCTTCCAGTCCTCAGGCACCTCTCCTGATCACCATGGCCTTTCTAAGATGATCATGAGCAGCATCACTATTGTGTCCGCCAGCTCTCTGAGCACTTGTGGATGCATCCCATCAGGGCCCATGGACTCATGGATGGTCCAAAACTTGATTCCATTTTTCCCCTGACATTAGAAATCAGTTTAAATTGTGCCAGGGCTGATGATCTCATTCAAATTCTGTGTTTAACAATAAAATAGTGTTCTGGGAAAAGCTGCATGTTTCACAGGCACTGTTGATGTTTCATGGAGGAGACCAGAGTCCATGATTACCTTCCTGGTCTGCTGGCCCTCAAGTGCATCGCTACTAAACCCCTTCTAATGCCAGGACCCAGATGGGTCAGCAGACGTTTTTGGTGAAGATACCACGACTGTTACTTCCCCTGCTCTCTGAAAGGTCCACAGACACTCATCGTATGGAATTCCAACCAGCAAGGGGAGCCCCTAATTCTCAGAGGCTACTCCCACTTGTTTTAGCACCAGGAGGCAAGATAAGGAGGTATGGCCCATGTCATCTCACCACCACTGGGATGAGATGAAGGATAAAACTCGGCATGGTCAAACATCTGGGGAGATAAAGACAGGATTAAAGGCTCTGGTAATGCAAGTAATCCCCATTTCATGGAATTTAGAGGGCCATGTTGCTGTGCACCAGTAGAAGACCTCAGCCTCTAGTGCCATTAAGTCATAGACTGTTTTAGTGGCCAAGCAAACACATGTTGGAAAGGAGCCACCAAGAGAATGGGCACCTTTCCTTGGGAGATCCTTCCAGAGCAGCCAGCAGAAGCTGAGAAGGATTTCCCTTCCTCTCCTTTCTTTACCTACCTGCTAAGTGCCCACACTGCACACCTCTCCGAGCTGGGGTTCCTTCTGCACTGGTCAACCTCTGGCCAGAGGACCAGGAACTATACTGTTTATAGGCGGTATCAAAAGGCGCCTTTTTGAACATTGCATGTGCAAGGATGGGAGGAGGAGGGGAGGGGAGTGGGGGAAGAGGAGAGGTACAGACACAGCACTCCTTGGCAGTGATTTATAGACTGGGTCAGGCACAAATTGACTCGTATGCAAGAAATGTAAATGGAATCGAGACTTTTGATGGAGAAGCTCATTTTCAGACTTAAACGCTTTAGATTAAACACACTCACACACAAATGCTGGCGGGGAGGGTGTTTTATATAATTTACATTACAAATCAATTCATTATCCACAGAGGCAGGTTGCACTGATTTTCAAGGATCGGAGATTTGATGAAGAGGATTCATTTCAAGAAATAAACCTTTTAAATTAACCGCAAGATGAGGGAAATTTCTTTATTTAAAAAATGCGCCAGCCCCTTCTTTGTTTCTTTTATTATTATTAATATTATTTTCCATCCGGCTCTGGGTCATTAAGGAGGGTCCAGAAGTCACAAATTGCCTTTCTGAGGGAGGAGAACTGAGAACTTCGAATGTCACACATTTTGTCTGGCTCCAAACCTTTCATTTATTGGAACACAATTTCTTACCTGTGGTTGGCTCTGCACACCATTGCGTGCTGTGCGCCACGACTGATTTAGCAGGGAATGTCCTCTCCACCTTGAACCTGAAAGGAGAAAAATCCCTTGAGAGTGGATGTGGGAGAATCATAAAAGACAGGCTTTCAGCAACCTCAGAAGGGAAATGCCCCTTAATCTTTGGGTGAAGTCCCCTAAAGCTTTAGCAGGGTGTGGGATTTGGAAAACTGACCTATAACAAAGGCAGATGGCTTTGTAAGGGAAGATTTGAGAAACAGGGGTAAAGAAATGGAACCAAAGGAAACTCCAGAACCAAGTCCTCACACCCCATCCTGCTCTAGCGGTGTGCAGATCACAGGGCAACAGCCACACTGGAGGCAAAGCAGGAGTGAAGACGACTGAAGGATGAGTAACACGTTACCCTGTTCTTCCTTGGCAAGGCTGCTCTGTACCACCTTTGAGGAAGACTCTTTCTCACTTCCTAAACCACCTAATTTGTTCCCCTCTAGTCATTCCTGGCTACAACTCTCTCATAACTCCCAACAACTGCTCCTATAACCTGGCTGCAAACATAGCCTCCCAGTTCCCCAGCATTCTGCCTGGAAGAGAGAGGCAAAGCAAGAGTGCTGGATGGAGCAAAAGCATGGCTTGCCTTCCTTGAGAATTTTTTTTTAAAGATACTTTCATATCAAAAACTAAATGGTTGGGCATCTTTCCTATTTGAACAAGAGTTAATCCTCTAGAAAGACAACTGCTCACCTGGCTGTAGAGAACCACCTCAGTTGTGTGTAATGGACCTGGGCCAGAGGTTTGTAACAGGTAATGGCTAGGAATGGGCAGCTTTTGCATCCTGGAGGTACCTGCATCCCCAGGGCTCCAGCACGCCTTCCAAGGCCCTGGTGTGGGGCCTTCCTGAAGCCATTCTCCTTGTAGGAGTCTCCATGGCTGGCCACTGTGAGTCTCCATGGCTGGCATACCACTGTCCCAGGAGGGGAAGAGCAGTGCCTGCCCCACCTGAGAGTCCCAGCACAGTGCCAGGGGAAGGCGGCAGTACCTGGGCTGGAGGGGAGCCAAAACACTGGGGTTAACAACCCTGATCATGGGAAAAAAGAGGCACAGGATCCTTAATGACCACAAATGACTAAGACTTTTGCTTTATATCTCTTCCAAAAAGCAATTATGCACATTTTAGCTGGGGAGCTTTTATTCTCATGCAGATGGGGTAGACAGCACAGTGTCCTCTCCCAAGCACATCCAGACCTGGTCAGTACAAGTGCACAGAACAGCATGAGACATGTTTGACCTTCACAACTTTCCTTTACAGACCAGCAAGCTAAAACCCTGAAGGAATTTTCCTGGGTGAGTTTGTCCAAAGCAACATTCACCACCTCATTCAATATTTGCCTGCAAAAAAAATGCCAATTATTAAGAGACAGTCCTGGCTGGGCATCAATAGGCAGCCAGGTGTGAGAAGTTGAAGAGAAATACATCTCATTAATGTGGAATTGTTTTTAGGTTAATAATCTTGCGTTAATTTTCCTTTAAAATATTGTCTTTGACCGTTAAACGCTCGCACTGTTATAAAAAGAACGTAATAAATGATCTTGAAGCAAATTCTCCTGCCAAATGTCATAATTTATTTGCATAATTAGCTCTTAATTTTAATTCAATATGCAAATCCATGCTTCCTTTAAATTGCAGCAGCCTGTTTCCCGGCCCTGGCTGCCATGAATTTATTGTGAGGCGGCTGTTTGAAAAGGCAGCTTCACTGCCTTCTGGGGATGGCTGCCTGGGGGAGGGGGTGCCCACCGCCAATTCCAGTCACTTTTTGTTTGGGTTTTGTTTTGGTTCGCTTCTTATTAAGTTGGATCCCAGCCTGCTTCAATCCCTGAGCGTCCCCATTTTCCTCCCAACAAGTCCTGTTTCCCTTTGTCTTCCTTCTGCATTCTCTCTTTTTTTTTTTCTTTTCTTCTTTGGAGAAGGCAATGTTGATCCTCCATGTTCCCATCCCCTTGCACCTCCATGAAAAGCTCGGGCTCAAGGCAGCCTGGCAACTGCTCTGCTCTCCTCTCCTCTCCTCTTCAGCTCTTTTTCCCCAGCCCTTCCTTGCTGCACAAAGCCCCTTGCTCAACACCTTTTCCAGTGGCCTCTTCCTCGTGGAGGAAGCTGAGGGGGAAAGGCTTGACTTCCCTGTGTGGTTTTATCCTCAAGTGCCCATCCATGGCCAGAGCAGCTGCAGATCACCAGAATCCCATCTCACCTCCATGGCACACTGGACTGTGCCCCGCACTGAGCTATCCTGAACCCCTGGGCTCATGGCAGGGGACCCGCAGCGGGGCGGTCGTAGCTGTTCCCCTACAGCGTCATGCGTTGGCTGCGGAGCCAGAGCCACAGCCCGAGCAGGGATGCTCCCCTGCCTTACATCCTCCCTACCACCC
>NW_008236478.1:1932154-1942832 GCF_000691975.1 Corvus brachyrhynchos
TCCCCCTACAGCGTTGTGCGTGGGCTGCGGAGCCAGAGCCACAGCCCGAGCAGGGATGCTCCCCTGCCTTACATCCTCCCTACCACACCATCCCTCAGTGATTACTCCAAGCCTCTGCATCTGAGAGGAGAGGGGGAGCACAGGAAGCTCAGGCGTCAGGCCACAGCCAAGCACAGGGTACAGCTCGTTCCCACTGCCCTGGGGTATGCAGCCATCTGGCACCAGGCAGCACTCCTCTGCCACGAGGAAAATATCCAGATAAAACAGCTTACAGGTTTCCGCTCCTTCCTCCTCTTCCCAATCCAAAACTGAAACAGGGTTTCAGCAACCACCAAGTCCCTCCAGGT
The DNA here is from genome assembly GCF_000691975.1 of Corvus brachyrhynchos. NCBI lineage: Eukaryota > Metazoa > Chordata > Aves > Passeriformes > Corvidae > Corvus > Corvus brachyrhynchos. The sequence continues at coordinate 1,932,502 of NW_008236478.1, forward strand.
GAAGAGAGAGACCTGTGGACAGGTGACTTTGAGAGCAGGGCAGAGACGTGTTGGAGAGATGAATCCTGCTCCCCTCTGTCCTCCTCCCCAGCTGCCCCAGGTTGTGAAACCACACTTGGGGTGGTGAGGAGCACAGGCACTGCTCCTGGCAGCTCTCTCAGGTAGGCATGGAGCCATGGGAGCCAAACCTCCAGATGTTTTTAGGCACCTTGCCTCCTTGACAAAGGCTGATCAATGAGGGCTGAGGGTGCTGTATGCTTCAGGTCCCTCTGGCTTCACATCCCAGGATTTGACCCTGGGCATAGGGAGCAAGAAGGACACCCAGAGACTCTTGCCCTTGCATTTCACAGCACTGGGAGAAGACTGGGAGAGATGGGTGATAGAGTAACATGACCAGAGTTTTGCACACAGGTTAAGGAATTAAATAAAAGGGACAAACTAGCCTAGACAATAGAAGATCTTTTTCACTGTGGAAGAACTTGGAGGAGAGGGAGATAATGAAATGTTGCTCCATCAAAGCGGAGGCAGTTTGCAAGCTGCTCTCCCTTGTAACTCTATCGTGTTCACCTCCCAGGACGGACTGCAAGGGCCGGCAGCCCTGCACTGGTATCGGGTGCCCTCCCTCCCCTGGGAGCATGGGAGGGGATGCTGGAGCCTTTGCAGAGGGAGGGGCTGGCGGGGCGGAGGGTTTGTTTTGGGGGCTGTAGGAAGGAGAGGGTGTTGGTATCTCATTACAGGCCTTAGATCTCTGGAGGGGAAAAGAAAATGGAAAAAAAAACCCCTCAAACTCAAACCACGGGCCTTTGTTAGACATGCTGTCCGGGAAGGAAGGAAGAAGACAGGAACAGCTCAAATTCAGTCCTTCGATAATTAAAGGTTGCAAAAGAATAAAAGGGGAGGGCAAAAAAATAAATAAAAAGGTCCTTCCCTCCTCCCACCTGCTCCCAAAACAGGGCTGCCATGACTTCCCCGGGGAACAAAGAGATGTGGTGAGAATGGGCTTTTGCTTGATCCTGCAATGTCTGGGAGGGAGCAGGGGGACAAACGTGTGGCCCTGCAGATGGGAGCTCCTCATCAAAGCTGGGGAAAAATAGGGGGGAAATGTGTTTTTCTGTTTCACTGATCATCAGAGCAGGACTAGGACTTCCTGATCCGAGGAAAATTTGGAAACTGAAGACAAAAACATTTCCATTCCAAAACTGAGCAGAAAGAAGTCAAAGCTTTGTGTTTTCTGCTAAGCAAAAGAAGAAAATTCAGCCACTGGGCAACCCACAGACCCCTACTGCCTTGGTTTGGCTGATCAGAGCATCTTAAGAAACACATGTAAACCCAGCACAATTTGGGATTTGTTTCTGTGACACAGCAGGGGTCTGGGGTGTGTGTGGGGTGGCTCCCAGGAGCTCTGTGGGGGCAGGCAAAAGGGATTGGTGCATGACATGTAAAAGACTTCCCATTGCCTTCAGCCAAGGATACCCCTTTCTCCTGCACCCACCTGCTGTGTGTCTTGGGAGCTCATGTATGTTCCTGGGTATAGTTACACTTTTGTGTCCAAGAATTTGGGGTTTTTTCATTCCCTCTACTGCCTCTATTACTTCTTACAGCTTCAGACCTCAAATAATGTTTTTTCCCCAAGTGGACTCTGCTATTTTCCAGATAAGGATGATGCTGCTGAAGCCTGGGCTGCAAACAGGTATGTGGAAGTTAAGGCAGAAAGGTGTTACTTCAGTTTCCCCTGAGGCATTGAGTGATGCCTATCAGTCACTCTCCTGTGCCTCAGTTTCTTCACCTAATAACTGGGGATAATACGCTCTCAGAGTCTGGGCAGTCTGGTGTAGGAACCAGCTCCTTGCTGACAGGCTGTAACAATGTGCAGAGCACTCTTGCCAGTTGTGTGCTTTACCAGACACCAGGGCAGCACGGATGCTGCTCTGTTGTATGGCTCCACAGCTGTGTGGCTTTCTGATTCCCTCTCCATTCCCAGGCACAGCTCTGCAATCCTAGTGTTTGCACCTCAAAACTCAAGAGACCAGAACCTTCACACTGTGTGTTGCACATCACAGAGATGGGACACACGGCCAAATACAGGTGGCTGGGAGCCACCATGATCCAAATGTGGGACTGCAGGCAGAGCAAGCATTGCTCTGCACTCCTGTCTGCTGGAATGGAGCTTTTTCAAGATGAAGAAATATAAAAACCCCTTAAGAGTTCAAGAAATAGAAAATAAAAGTGATACAATGAGACCATTTTAAAACAGCTGATGCCATGACTCCTGGAGGCTGGTTTTGCAAGGCCAGCATCGCCAGTTTTGCAGTGCTGCTGTGGGGTGACACCAGCTGAGTGCTGCACTGGACTAGGGAGAGATCAGAGCCTGATTTCTGCCCCTGGCACAGGCCCACTGAGTGATTTAGGGCTCAAGGGCTTACTTTCACCTGCTTGGTTTATCTAAATCAGAGTGGTTAGGTGGAGATGATCTCTCACTGGCCTGGGATGGGCTGCAGTGGGATCTGTGTGTCATCTGGCACCTTGAGCCTCTTTGGGAGTGCAGCGATGGGCAGGATTCCCAATGCTGATGGAGTTGTGTGCTTTGGTTGCACTCCCTAAACAAGCAGCCTTATTATGCTCCCAAACTGTGTACCCGCTCCTAGGGACCAGGAATATTTGCATCCTTTAAGGTTAAAGGAGTTAAAAGTACCCCAAATCTCTCTTCTCATCCTGCCTGATCCTCACAGGCCAGCCTGGTGGTTCCCTGGTGCTCAGTGCCCTCCGAGTCTTCACACTAAGAGGGCTCAGGACATGAGGCCAATCAAGCAGTTGGATTGCCTTAGCACGCCTTACTGCTCTATAATACCTGCCATTCTCCATGGTTGAGTCTGTTTGTGATGCTAGCCATATTCAGGGGTTATACTGCTGCACTTTTCATAGTCCATGCTGCCCTTCTGCTAAATGCTGCCTTCTGTCTTGCTTAGTTAATGGTTGAAGTGCTTGCCACATCCAGCTGAGGCTGTCCCTTTGGCTACCTCCTTGGCTGGCCTAGCAGAAGGGGGCTCGCAGGACTCCCCACAGCCACCCCAGCTCCTCAGGAACGTTCCACACAACGGCTGTGGAAGTGTACAAAGTGTCAACCTCAGCGTAGTTTTTAACCTGGAGTGATAGCTTTACTGATTTGCCACTTTACTACTCTTGTTAATGAATTTTTAATCTTCTTAATGACATTAAACACGGAAAGTAATTAAGGAAAACAAGTTTGAAACTGCTGACTTAAACCCTTTATTCAGAACTATTTAATGTAGAATTAATTTGATTTTGCCCATTATTCAAATGAACACATTACCTTCCTGTGCATTGGCCTCTTTTCCTTTTTTTTTTCCCTGTGTGTGTGTGTTTCATTTTATTAAATATATCTTATAATGCTTTGTCCTTTTTGCTTAGAGGTAACCAGAAAGTTCCTCCCTCCCAATGACAGCAAGGGTCAGCCTTTGGTATCTCTCATGGGTCTTGTAAAGTCTCCTTGCATCAGGAGTTCAGCTGTGGCTGGGAATGGAGGTAGCGCGCCTGAAATACCAGGTTGCTACCACCTGCTCGATTAGGAGAGAAACGAGCTCTGCCTCTCTGTGAGATCTGCTGGACTGCATCCTTAGCACAGGATGGCACAGCTACTGCAGGGAGCGAGGCCACACTGGTTTACACTAGACTGCCTGGCCCGTGCGAAGGAGAGAGTCTGATGTGAACCCCTCATCAGGGAAAAGTAGATGCTCCACTTTGTCTTAAAGTGAAAGAGGGGTCCTTGAAACTCATAAATACCCCTTCACTGGCATCATAAGCTAGACCCTTTCTTTCCACCTTTCTTAGACGTTTTTGGCTCTGACCCACAAGTACAAAGACCGCAGACATTCACTTGGCATTGCCCCCCAAGCTGATCTTTCCTTTCTCCAGTCGAGCTATAAACCCTGCTACCACTTGGAGCCCGAGCATCTGGCCTTGTGGACCTGTTTCCATTTGGACAGGGACTCAATGCTATGAATCAGTTACATTCCTACTGGGATTTTGCTAACTTTACTGTACACTGTCTCCCAAATCCTGCTACTCCAAAATACTGGGAAACTTTCAACAGTCAGTAAGTTTTCAGCTGCCAGAGGTCTCTGGCTCTGCCCCACCAGCAGCTTCGGTTCTTGAGAAGCTCTCCTTGCACTCTGTGATGTTATTACAACCCTGAGGTTCTTCATCTGATTTTCTGCCTCATCCCCTGTATTTGGAAGCAGTGGAACCCCTACAAGTACCCTGAATTCAACCTCCAGTCAGTTCGAAATCCAGCTCTGCCCCAGGCAGATGTGGTGTTGATTTGATAGCAGGAGCAGACTAGATTCCACTGCCAGTTGGGCTGAAAAGGGCAACTGGTCCTTGTATCCAGAAGTCTCTCATCATCTTTGCTATCAAGAATCCACTTCTGTCATTCCAATGTATTGTACAAATAAGCTGTTTTCTCTGCAACCACCTGCCTGGCAGAGTAGGTAATGTCAGTGGAGCCACACAGGCTAGTCTGCTTCTGAAACAATGAGAGTTGTCCAAATATTTGTGTGCACAGGAAGGATTACTGGATGACAGAGCCAATTTGGGGCCATAAATCCAGCAGATGTGGTGAGAGTCTCAGCTACAAAGAAGTGCAGCAAAAGCACACATCTGAATATCTCTCTCAGACCTGAATTGGGGAATGCCAAGGTTTTGTGCAAAAAACTTTGTATACCTTTCCCTGAGCAGGAAAAAACCCCTTACTGAGCATTGCAGGGGGAAAAAGTACTCAATAAAGCTGCATAGAGCGCCCAGGTGCTCCCTTCTTCTTGCATCTGTATGACACAGTGACTACAGGAGAGCAAGCCCCGAATCCAAAGCTCAGTATTCTGTTGGAGCAATGGCTTTGTTTTGTGGGTCAGTGGTGAGCAGCAAGGTCCTTTGTGACCTGTTTGCTTCTCTTTGCAAAGACACTGATTCAGTGTGCACTGGAAGTAATGACATCCTTTCCCTTGGCTCCAGTACATAACTGGATCATTCCTCAAGCTGGAATATTAAACATGCCGGCAGATTGTCATTAAAACCCTCTTTACTTTATTATGTGTTTTTGCTTCAACAGCCAAAACTAGAGGAAAGAAAGAGAGCAAACAATTTCCCTGCAAGCTGCGCTGGAAGACAGTCCATGAGCACCGAGCTGACTTTAGCAGGACGTTTTCCCATCAGACAAAACAATGCTGTAGAGCACCACGTGGGATGGGAGCATTGTTTCAGACTGTAAATGGTCCCACCATGGTACCTGACCTCGTCATACTCAAGACCGTGCTTAATGTGACAACAGATGTCATAATCCCTTTGGGCTTTTTACAGGCAGCAAACTGAGGCATTGGATAAATGAAATGACATGAAAAAAAATCAGCTGGAGAGCAGAAGAGAGCTCAGGTCCCCAGAGAAACTGGTGACTGATCTCTCACCTTCAGTCTCTAGTGCTCTTTTACTGACATACCTGGATGTCACAGACTCAGCATGTCAGAGCTGGATCCTGGAGCATCACGGTGATCTCCGTGCCCTGCTCAGCACAGACTTGGAGAACTTGCTGAGGAATGAACACCCAATTCTCCCCACCTACTGCCTTTATGACTTTAGGCTTTGCATTAATGAGCAAATTATTTTCATGTCATATCTGGCATGCAGCTGCTAACCAGCACTTGCCATGCTAGATTATGTGCCAGGTCCTTGGGTGATGGGTCGATCCCCTCTCTATGCCTTCAATGTCATGTCTGCCGTTTGCTCTGATTCTTCCATGTCTTGCACCCTTCTTCTCTTCCTAATAGCAGGGTGACAGAAACGTGAGGACAGACGTGCAACATATTGTCACTGTAGTGCAAATTGCTCCTCTACATTTAGCAGAAAAGCAGGAGAAAGAGAGGGCCACAGATACTTCCTCCCAACCTCACTGGGCCACCCAGACTGGCTGTCTTTGAGCAAACTGGCCTTTTCCCACCACCAAAAAGAGTTCTCAGTATTAGCTGAATGCAGGAGCTGTTGGGGAAGTCTGCTCTGGGGGACAAGCCCAGCCATGGGAAGGGGAAGGTTTGAGACATGAAGAGGGACAATGAAGAAGGGGTGAAAAGGAGGAAGGAGGGAGAAGAGAAAGGTGAGGGAAAGGAGAGGATATCAGGTGTCCACATACCCTTCCCGGCACCATGGGCAGCAGCCTGCTTGCAGGGCTCTGGCCCGTGCTCCATTTCCAATTTGGCTTCTTTGAGAGCATAAACCTCCCTCCAGTCTGGGCACCAATAAAGGAGGCAGCTCTGCAGAGTCTGCACTCCACTGTGGCAAGCTGCCGACTTTCATTTCTTTTTACTACTGACTTTGTGTGTCTCTTGCCCCTTTCTCCCATTCTGGGGACTTTATGGACTGAGACGCAGCATCCACCTTCCCCAGAGCAGGGGCTGGCTCTGGCCCTGGAATTCCAGGAAATTTCCAAGGTTGTCTCTGGACAGCAGCAGCAAGCATCACTGTTTGTACCACCCAGCCCTGTGCAAATAGAGGGCCGTGCCCCACCAATGCAGTCATCCTGTGAAGTTCAAATCCCTATCACAGGCTGGCATGGGGCTTTTCTATCAGAGCCCCTCCTTCTCCTTCCAGAAGGACATCTACACATCCACATTGCCTACCCCAGATGCAAGGAGGCACCAAGATGCCAGGCATCTTGTTCAGCCCTGTTCAGATGAAGCCTGACTCCTGTCCCAGGGTGTGCAGCTCCACACAGCCAAGGACAGCTGTGCCCCCCTGCTCGATGTCCCACCACCATCACACATATCAGCTCCACATCCATAACTTGTCTGCTGTCTGGATGGGCACCACTGCCTTCTCTGACTGCTGTGGAGTCTGGTCCTTGCCTCCACCTTAGTGGACGTTCCCACTGCTCACCTCAGCCACTCACACTTACATGGGGAGCAGGGCCTGCGTACATGTGAGAGAGACTGCTACCTCACAGGCTGCTGACTCTGCAAACTGATTAGGCAATTAAAATGTTTCAAAGAGGAGAAGAACAAATGATGAAGAACAAATCAAAGTGAAACACAGCCAGGAACAAACCTGGCTGGAAAATAGTACCTTACACACAACTCATCACAGTAGTTCTGCATGCCAAACTGGCAGGCAAAAAGCCAACCATCCCTCTGAATAGAAGTTTTGGCTGAGAAATGTGGGTTTTCCAAAGTAAGGTGTCCTTTTTTCTAGCACTAGCCACCATTCTTTTCTTTTCATAGAAGGTCCAGTCCCTCCCTGTCTCTGAACAAGCACTCATTTTCTCAGAAATGTCCATGGAAGAACCATTTCCCATACATAGGCTTGTACCTTCATGCTCCAGTCTTGTATCTCGCCTGCCCCAAGGTCCCTCTTGTGTTTTGCTCTGTCCAGCCCAACACATGGAAGCAGGTTCCAGAAAAAAGACCCAGGATATTGAGAAACATGAGATTTGGGTTTACCTTGCACCAAACAACTGGCCTACTGACAGCCCTGCATATCCACCCATGTTGGTGCTTTTCCTGTCCCAAATGCAGCTGGGCTGTCACAGACAGCTCCAGAGCAGAACAGGAGGCAACAAGATGGGCTTTTTTCTCATACAAGTTGCAAATTCTGAAGTTAGCATTAAGTAGCTTTGCAAATCTTGGCCTCCAGCACCCCTGCTGGCCGCTCCCTCCTCTGCTCGGCAGCACACATGTGGACACACAATTTCTGACGTGTGTCCTGTATATCATGATAATTGCATATTTCATTATACCCCTATGCAGATTTTGTGAGACATGCTCCAACATGTACATGTCCAAATTCCCAGGCTGTTGGGGTTGTTTCAGTCTGATTTTGCCATGCTCATGGCCACAGTTCAGGACACACATGTGAAGATGAAGATGCTCCATGGTGGTTCTGTGTATGAACATACATGAGTTGGCTTTTGTCTACAATATCATGCATTCGGGCTCCAACACACACATATCTTATGGCAAAATCACAGACAAATCTTGATATTTATTTTGCCCCATCTATGCCTCTATATGTATGTGAAAGTATTTTATGAAAACATAAGCCATACCCTGTAATATCCACTGCTCATATAGTTGGTTTGTGAGTACGGTGGTTCTTTTTATTTTATTTTTTGCATGGGTACCAGTGAGCACATGAACAGCAGAAGAGGAGGAAAGATCACACTGGGAAACCAAATATCTTGATATTTGTATTTGTGTTTCTTCTTCATGAGTCTTTCTTTGCCTCAAGGAGCCACTTATGGGGCTGAAATACTGCAAGATCGGGTCTTCTTGTAGTATTCCTACCATCCAGGGAGTGAAACACCCTGAGCAGAACAGATCTTACATTATTTCAGCTTCGCAGAGTGCTCCCTGAGGCACTGGTGAGAAACATAAGCGCAGCTTCAAAGGCACAGAAAATGCTTGCAACACAGATGCAAGTGCTGAACTCCAAGAGTTCCTTCCTCAGAGGAACAAGTGGCCAGACACTGTGACCACTCTGGCTGGGGCATGCTGCAGTGCTTGGGTGGGTGTCCTGCAAGAGGTCTGCTTCGAAGTTGGAGGGTGCCCATCTCTGATACCACACAGCAGTCCTGCACTGCCAACCTGAACCTAGAACTCAGTGAGGCAAATGGGAGGGAGCTCTAGACTTGCTGTGATGGTCTTTAGTGCAGGCCTGCTCATGGCTGGCTGATGGAGCTCATGCTTCTTGAAAGCCAAGGATGAATTCATCTTTTCTTTGTTACATGCCCAAACCACTTCCACATACCTCCATAAAAACCTTTCAAATACGTTACAGATAGACATTAGCAGAAAAACAGTGGCAGCAAACCAACAATGCAGACACAACTCCCAGAAATCTATGCATTTCAGACAGCAGTGCCTGTGCTGGTGGGGCATGAGGGCTGCAGCCTCTCCCCTCCTTCCATCAGCATCATTGATTGCAGTTTGCCAAACCATGTGATTGAGGCCATACATTTGCATAGCAGTTCCCTTCACTGCATGGGTGGCTCTGGACATCAGTGTAGACAAACCTGCTGTGTTCAACCCTATTTTTTTGGAGATGGTTCAGAACTTTGCCTATTCTACAATAACTAGACACTTTTCAATAGAGATAAATATTTTCCAAGTAACATCTTCTGCCTTGTCATAATGTTGGGGAAAATGTTCCATTGCCTCCTAGAAGTGCTGATCTCTAGAAATGGATAGAAAAGTAGAAATTCCAGCTTACAGGAAATTCTGTTATTTCTACATTTATTTTCATCATGAAGTGAAATGAAAAATGAAGTGGACAGAATGGGGCAGAACAGAATGTTAATTCTGAAGGAAATTCAATGCAGAGGCATGCAAATAATGTTAAAGTTTCTGTTCTGATAGCACTGAAAAAACAAAATAGCTTATAAATATAATGAGAAAAGCAAAACCAAATAATCCATTGCATTTTGGGTCAGTTCAAACTTCTGCCAAGAATTCCAGACAACATTTAACATTTTCAGAAAATGGTTCAATTTGGAGGATTCTGCATTTTCCAGTGGAATACTGGTTCATCAAAATTCTTTTTTGATCAGCTCTCTTGATTATACTATGCTACTAAAGAGGGATGTTTTCTGCTGTAACCATTTTTTTCTAGCTGCAGGCATGTAATTTACACTTATATTTCAACCGACTAATACCACATTAAGCATCCTCTTCAAACTGGACTTTCATTATCAGAGATTACATAACAACAAAAGAAAGCAGCTATAATGGACAAAAGCCTGGAGTGTGTGGCGGGGGAGCCTGTGATGCTGTGCCCTGTGGGAGGCCTGCGCTGTGCAGCCTGGGGGTCTCCACTCGCGCCCCTCCCAATGCTGCAGCACCACTGTGTCACACACCCCATGGCAGAGCAGCCTGTGCCCCATGAGCTACACACTGGGCTAAGCCTGGAGAGCAAACCACTCTTCCTTGTGTTTGAATCAGCTAGAGTCAAATGGAAAAGCCATTAAGCTCTGGGCACTCTGGTCCTTCTCTTTTTCCCAAATAATTTTCTCTTTCTTTTTTCTTGGTTTTTGCTTTTCTTTCTCTCTTCCTCCTTCAAAGACTCTCCTTCTTCTTTCTTCCCCATGATTATCTCTCTTTTTCCTTAGAGTGTCATGGCAGACACTGCCCTGTCCTCAAGGCTGCACGTTTGCAGTTCTTTGGGCTGAGTGGTTTTGCATCCTCCCCAGCTGACCACTCATCCTGGCCCCAAAAGTGGGTTTGTTCCTTCCAAGGCCTGGCTTTGGAAATTCCAAATTTCCCCTTCCAGTGGCTCTG
>NW_008236478.1:1943093-1949971 GCF_000691975.1 Corvus brachyrhynchos
GGTTGCTTTATTTTATTGATTTAAAAAAAAACCACACACATATCCCACAGGCGCCAAAAAGCACAGGGCAATGATTAATGTCCCCTCAGAAAAAGAAATTATATAGAATAAATTAAACTACTGTGGCAGCAAATTGAAAAATAAGGATGTAAATGAGGTTTGAATACTTAATATCTGAGAAGGGGAAGCGAGTCCCGGGCACAGAGAGAATGGTGAGAAATTGTCAGCGACCCAAGGGGAGACTCTCCCTCCCCCGGCCCAGGAGCCCCTCTGCTCTGAGCAGGAGGCCAGCAGCAAGGAGCGGGCACTGGGAGCAGAGCAGGGTGGGCTCACACCTGGAGATGGAGCCAGCCACACTCAAGCCTGGGGTTGCTCCTCCAGAAGCACGAGCATTTTCACACCATGCAAAAACCAAAATTGGGCCCAGCTACTTCAGGTAGCCTCATAAGCAACATTTCGTGGCACAGGTCATTCAAGGGAAAGCTGGGGAGCTGCAGGAATTTGCCTGTGTTTGCTGCATGGTATGCAACCTTTTCCCTGAGGAGTGTGAATTGACATCTCCTTGGCATCTGTGTCACCTCCAGGTCAGCAGGGCTGTACACTCCCTGTACACTGTGCACTGTGGACAGAGATTTTTGCTACTCAAACGTACACATTTAGTCTGTACTGGATGATCACATGAGCAGCAGCCTGGTTAAATGTTGGTGCATGCAGACCTCCTGCTGTGGTAAGCCAGCCCAACGTCAGGAAAGGTCAGCATGTGCCAGGACTAAAGGAAGGGAAAGATGAGGCAAGTGACAGAAAAACCGTGGCAGACATACTATCATCACACTGGCCTTGTTTGTACGGAAAATGCCTGGCCACAGTCCTTATTCCCAGGGCTCCTTCAGCTCAGCTCAGCCAGGATGTAAGGAGGACCACATCCAGATTTGGATGCAGGCTGCCATTTGCCATGCAGAGCTGCAACAGCTCTATTAAACCCACTAGCTGTCAGCTTGCATTTCACCCAGCGTGTGGTGTGGTCCCCCCGGATGACACATTAGCAGGTCTACAGAAATCAAACTTTGGCTCCCACCTCTGGCAACAATTCCTTGTGTCAGTACTGTGAAGTCACTCCTTTCACTGCCCCATACCTAGTGGTGGGACAACATGGTGCAGTGAGATCTGGCACTGGAAAGCATGGAGGAGGTTTACATTTGTGTATCAGGACTGTGGAGCTGGTGCTAAGTGCTGGGAGTAATGAAGGATCCTGTAGGAAACCTGTCCTGCTGCTGTGTCCTGCCATATGCTGGCCCTTGGGCTTGTTTTCCACATTACAGGTGCAGGTGAAAGATCCTGACTGGGAATTAAACATGTTAACATCAAAACAAAACACAAAGTACAAAAAGCTTGCCTTGAAGCTCATTTCTAGGAGCTCATTAGGCAGCAAGTGTCCAAGGAAAAGGCTGCTGATACCAAAAGACAGAGAAGATATATAGTGAGGTTACCTACACTAGCATTGAAATCTGGGGATACTGGACCTCCACTGGGATCCTGCTTCAGGCAAAAGGCTGTATTTCTGTCCGTCTGCCAAAGATGAGAGAAATGGCAGCACTGGAGAGAGAAAACCCAGTCACTCACAAAAATAGGAGGAAAGAAAACTGTAACTCTTGTCCCACAGGAACTGACCACAGGAGCCACCAGCGCAGGAGCCCTGCAAAACCAGGTGCAGCTTCTGCTCCTGGAAGCTTGCTCTTGCTTTGGGGTCAGGAGCAGATCTGACTGCGGGAAGGACTTGTCAAACGGCAGAGAGGCAGAATGAGAAGGGGCAGAGTACAGGGGCAGCAGCCCAATGGGCGTGCCTGAGTTTGGGCTGAGGGCTGTAACAGAGCAGAGCGCCTTCACCTGCTGTTTCGGCTTAACCTCAGGCACAGCCATTAGTCTGACCCGATGGGAAATTAATATTCCCTAAATTGCCAGAAAGCTGCTCACTCTGGCTTATTTTCTTTCCATCTGGCTGTAGTGGAGGAGAGCCCGTCCTCAGCTTGCTGCTCAGCTGGCTCTTTCTTTTTTATCTCTTGTCTCTCCATCTCTCATTCAGCCCCCTCTATCTCTGCATCTCCTCTCTGCTTCCCTCTGCCAGCGTGGGTAAGTGTGCGTGCGCGTGTGTGCGTGCGTGTGTCCCTCTCGCTTCCCTTCTGTCTTTTTTGTTCATATATATTTAGTATTTATTTACAAGCTTGATTTTTTTCCCTCTGAGTGAAGCCAGGCATGCACAGAAATCCTTAAGATGCTATAAAGCCGCTGAGGTATAAAATGGAAAGTGCTTAGCCTGCCTGTACAGAAATATCTCACTGCGCTGCACTGGAAGCCACCGAAGCTGGGCACTGTAAATCTCATAGAGTTTAGCTTGTTTGTTTACACCATGACGACGATCTAAAGAGAAAAAGAGAGACAGTGAGAGGGAGAAGCTCTCAGTTCCCCTGTCAGGCCACAGCAAATATCCCCAAACCATTTATTGAACTTCATGAGCAGCATGCCAGGCTGGTAGTGCCTTCCCTGCCCATCTGCAGAGACAGTTCAACAGTGGGAGGGGGAGAGGTGGCCTCTCTGATGTTGTCCTTCTGAGGACACGGGCAAGGCAGTGTCATTTCCCAAGGCCACCCTAAGAGAGACATTATAAGGATGTGCTACTCCCGGGATACAGAGGACTTTCTTGCTTCTTACTTGGTCTTTTTGACTGTCCAGCCTTGGCCTAAGTGGCCTTCTGAGACCACCAAGAGCAGTCACCAAAGGTCTTCCTAAAGACTTAGAAATGGTCCTTGCTACAAGCAATAGGCCACAGAAAAGCTGAACTTGGGGGAAATAGGCTCAAATTTGGACTCCTTTTTTACCTTGCACAAATCAAAGTCCCTCTTCAAAACCCATCATGCTCGTGTTCCTGAAGCATTGCCCTACCACTTCCCTTCCTATCTAGCCCATCTCTATGACAGGGCTCAGGTGAGGACCCCATTCACTAACCTGTGCTAGGGATCTGGCCTTGCTCCCACTGCCTCCAGGTTGGTCCAGCCATGATTCTGGGGTACAACAGCATGTCAGCACACACCAGGATGGGCCCTGCCATTTGGTGCTGCCCCACAGAGTGACCCACTCACTCTTCTCCCAGATGGCTGCTCTGGCAGGCAGTCTGCCAGAGTCGAGTCAGATCTGCATTCTGCCCCTTCAGATAGGAGCTGTACAGAGCACTGGAGAGCAAACAGCAGGAAACCCCTGTTTCACAGGTCCCCACTCAGATCATGGAGGATGAGCAGCCAAATTTTTTCATGTGTCAGACACAGCAGTCTCCATTTGAGCAAAAGATGGAGCTACAGTAACATAGATAAGATTTGAAAAGGAAAGGAGAAGGAAAGGAAAGACAAAACAGCCTAAACCAGAAATTATAAGTGTTATATAGAGTACAGTAGCAGAAAGACACTGCGGAAAACATGATAGCCTGCAATGATGGCACTATAAAAGCATCTCTTGTTTAAAAAACCATCAGGCTGCTATACTTGCTCTTACATTACATGTGGGGAATTTAACCTGCAATGTTGATGTGACCTGACCAAAACCACACAGGGAGTTTGCTGTGGATCTGGGAGCTGAACTCAGATCTCCTATGTCTTAGACATCAGATTGTTTCTAACATGAAGATATAAAAGCCTTGGACACAGAAAAAAAAATTATCAGAGGTTGTCTCAGGTGTCCATGGGCAGAGAGACTAGGAAGGAAGGAAGGAATCCTACCCTCTCCATGAGTATCTGCATGCTGCTGAGGGTGCCAGGTCTTCCAGGCTGCCTCCCAGCTTTCTGCCAGCTTCAGTGCCACAAGAAATATGTATGGAAATTCTTGCTGTGCTGTGAGTCAGCAGACATGTGCTCTGTCCACATACAGAGGTGGAAGAGAAAGTGGGAGTTCAGTGCCTACTTGGCACATTGGTGGGTTTGCACCTCCTTCCATGAGCATCCATTGGAAAGATAACTCCATCCATCCTCTTCCCAAAAAACCCTGCAAGCATGAAATCTATAGATAAACAGTCGCAAGTGGTTGTTGACTCAAGCTCTTCTGTACCCTGTTATTCCTAAAAGCTGCTATGCTTCCCAGGCAAGGGGAGGAGAAATTGGAGGAAAGTGTAGAAGTCATCGCTTGGGGTGCCAACCTGCCACTCAGGCATGCAAAGAGGGTGCAAGAGTGCTCCCTGCAGGAAGATGGCTAGTTCATGGTCTTGTGTTGGGCCAGAGCCACGAGATCTTTTTGCTACTGGTGCCAGAGGAAAGGATCTTGAAGTCCCTGCTTGCAAAGTATATTTGCACTGAGGCAATTTTTTGGCAGACAGTAAGGTAATTTTTTATAGGACCTACAGAAAGACAATGACTTTGTGCATCCCAATACAACCCCCTCCTATGGATTCACGCATGTTGGAAAGAACTTTTCACCAGTGCAAGAGGAGAAACTGGGTCCTGCCACAAAGATAAAGACCTCACACACAGTAAGGTTGGATTACCCTTGAAATCTCTTCTCCATGATCTTTTGCTGAAATCCTTCTTCTATGTTTGTTTTTCTGTTCCTTCCCAAATGGCTTCCTGGCCTCTTCTTTAAGGGGGCATGCCAGAGCCCAGAGTAGGGGTCTCCACAGTGCTCATAACAGGCCCCCAGACAGCTGCAGTGAAAGGGATGCTGCAATCCTAAATGCCCTGTGCGCTCTACATATTGTGGAAAAAGCTGTTGCATTCATCAATGTCAGATGCAGAGTTTGAATAAATTTGAATGCACTCAAGCGTGTTCTCTGCAGTTTTTTTATAATATCACTTTCCAGTTTGAATATTTCACTTACTTTTTTTTCACATTTCTTTTTATCCACCAGTTTCTCTTCCTTTTCATCCTCTCCTCCTTTCCTCTCCTCCTTCCACTTTTACCCCCCTCTCCAGGTTGTTACATTTGCAACCCAAGCAATTGGACAAGGAAGCCGTGCTGCAAGCTTCCTCAGCAGTGCTCTGGAAAAGGCAGTCACTTCTCACACTGTGCTCATGGCTTCCCAGCTGTTGGCCAGTTTGAACATCTTCCCATGACAGAACAACACCTCATGGGACACTTTGGCTAGGAGAAACAATTAGTTTGCAAGGTATCAGTGCAGGATTGACTTGTGAGGATCTCGCAGGTGGGTCTTTGTTGTCCTGGCCCACTGGATCAGCTCCGTGGGGCTCTGGCTGTGAAAGGGGGACAACACAGCCAGTGTCATGAGCTGCTGAAAGGATCCCAGCCATTCCTGTGTTTTGAAGGTCAGAACTATTGAAAAGCATTGAAAATCATTGAAAAGCAGCAGATCTGCAAGTGATCTCCTGCTGGCACTGCACGATGGTTTCCTAAAGTTACCCCAAGGGAAACAAGGCGAATGGAATTAATGCTTTCCTTCCTCCTCTTTGCACCAGCCTAGAGTAAACCTATCAGCCACTTTTGTCTCCCACACTTTGGTTTGTCCCCTCTTTAACGGGAACCATTCCCGTGTTCACAGACCACCATGTGCTGCAAAGTGAAGAAACCTACCAAAAGGTTACTTACACTCTTGACCAGCCAAAGAAAAGGGGCTGCTATTTGTAACCCTGCTTTTGGGGTATGTTTCCATGGCTTTTGTACAAGTAGGAGGAGACAAGGAAGAGAAATGTTTTGTACCATTCTGACCAGACAGGCAGCTCCAAGATGGCCAGCCCTGGCCCAGGACTGTGTGTCCTTAGGGCCAGGGGTTGAGGTACTGGGGATGGGGAGGGAGAAAGGGCTGATGGCAACACAGAATTAATGCATTCTGCTGCTTGTGTTGAGAATTCACTGCTCTCCTTTTTAGTGAAAACTCTATGATCTTGTGACTAACCACTTTCCCCTTTCACTGTTTTTGATTTATATCCCATTACTTCGCCTGTTTGTGCCTTGCAGACATGAATTTTTTCCCTGACATCTCCTATGCAGCAGCCACGTCAAAACCTTTGATAAAATAATAGTGGTAAGACGCTCGCATGGCTGTTTTTATGTTTCCAGGGATATAGACATCAATTAAAACTCTTCATACGATCTGATCCGTCGTTATTAAAGGCATTAATACTGGCACGCCCCTCAGATTAGGGGCTGCTCACCGGGCGATGGAGGAAAGCAGGGAACATTGTCTGTATGCATCCCCCTCCTCCTCAGCTCCCACAGGAACCTCGCTTGGAGGACAATCAGCACAGGCTACCGAGGGCACCAGTGGCTGCACTGAGCTGGCTGGGGGTAGTATAGGGCAGAGGCATCCCATGCACCACCAAAGCACAGCACTGCCCTCCCAACACCTCCCATAGCACCACAGCACCTTGAAGGACAAATACAGCTCTGCCAATGACCCCCTCCCAGACTGAAGGTATCTGACCTCCTTGAATGCACGCCGTGGGGCATGGCCAGAGAGGACAGCTGAGGCTCCAGCCAAGGAGTGCTTAGAACTGAGCATTCACTTAAGAAAAGGCAACCTTCAACAACATAGGTAAAATGGGGAGGGAGAGTTGAAGCACTGAGAGAACATGTGATTTTTCCATGGGAACTCATAGAGCATTTCCTCATCAAAGAAGTCCACAAGTTATCAAATACAAGAAACATCTCTTAACCAGGGGAAACTGAGGCTGCATAGAGTATATTGTTAAAAATGCTAGTGCTGGTACCTAACTGAAGGGAGAAATGGGCACTGTAGAGGTCAGCCTGTGACAAATGTCAGTGTCACCACCCAGCGTTTCACTTGGTGAGGCAAACCAGAAGGTCTGAATTACAGCTTCCTGTAGTCCTCTCCAGACCCACGTGTGTCCAGCTTTTCTCATTCAACACAGGCAAAAGCAATTCCTGCT
>NW_008236478.1:1950570-1978340 GCF_000691975.1 Corvus brachyrhynchos
AGCTGGAAACATTTGGTGTCCCCATCTAACCTTCTCACTGTGCCTCCCATAGGGGGAAATCTGGATTTGAAGTGAACATTTTCGGAGGCAGGACCTTTCCCTTTTCCCTCCAACATCTCCACTATTCAGAATCTGTGTTCCCTCCTTGTCAACACTTTATGATACAGCCAACGACCCCCATTGGTGATGATGCCTTCCACAGTGCTGTTAGAAGACTCTATAACCACAGCACTCTCTGTGCTAGGACATCTTGCCTCCACGTGGTTTTCCAAATCTTCATTCAGTAAAGCAAGAAGATGTAGGAAATCTTGCTTAGTGCATGGTGGCTTACAGGCTACTGCTCTCCATGCTGTATTTACATTATTTAACTTTTTTTTAATCTCTTTCTCTTTTATCATCACTTCCTTTCCATCCTTGCCCATCAGGAAGAGAAAACTGGTCCTTCTGCTAGGCATCTCCTGTAAGGAAAAACAGTCAGTGCTCAGGGCATGGCCACAGAATAGCTCCTGGTCTCACCCACTCACACCAGTTACCTTCCTCCTGCCTTCCAGGGGGCCAGGCAAAAGTGGTCAAGTGATGAGGAAGAAAGGTGGGGACAACATCTTGGGAGGCAAGATGTCACCAGCAGTCACAATCCCTCCACTTAGGTGCCAAAGCTTTGAGATACACCAGGGCTCAGCAACACTGTGGACTCTGGGATGGGATGGCTCATTTTCTTTCACCCTGTACAGGCATGGGAGGCTACCAGCGCACCAGGCACTTCCTTGATGGCTCACCCAGCAGGATAATGATGGGAAAAACTGCCTGGAATATTCCCTCCCCCAGTTTTGCCCTGGGATGGGAAAGATGTCAGTGGGAGGAAAAACTCCCCTCTCTCATGCAAAGGAAACTCAGGCAATTGCCTGCTTGCCAGGCACCTTGGCACATCCCAGCACAGGCAGTCCCTGCCTCCCAGTTTGTGCTCTGGGCCTGCAGTTGAGAAGAAAGGAAAATCACCCCCCAACACAAGAGACGGGGGGCAGCAGGGGAGCAAGGTGTGTGTGCATCCTCCATTTTGGTGTCTCTTTATAAGCACTGGCTTTCCATTGCCCCAGGGGAGCTGAGGGGAAGCGTGTGTCTCTCAGGCACACAGCAGCCCTGACTGGGTAACGGTGCAGAACGTAAAGTGTTGTCTATTAGGTAGGAGACTGGTTAATACAAAGAGTTGTTGGTAATAACAATGTCCTTTCAGCAGTGACAGAGACAAAGTACCTGCATGTGGCGTGTACCACTGCGTGCAGCGACTGATGGTCACAGGGAAGCTTTGGAGATCATTTGAATTTCACATCCAGGGAGAGTCGGCCTATCATTAAAAAACCCTAATTTCAGTGTCAGGTGGAGTTCCAGGTAATCGATCATGGTGTCAGCTGGCACAGGCTCTCCCTGCCTCCTTGCCTTGCCTCCAAGTCAGCCTTGGTTTTTTCCAATTAAACTTGTTGCTGGGATCCAGAGGGAAGCACAGGAGAACAGGAAAGGCAGACCACACATCCCCCCTCATTACTGGTGAGGTGGGGGCTGATGGGGCCAGGAAGGTGGGGCTGAGGCTGGTGTGGAATGACTACAGCTGGGGGGTAAGGAAAGGGGATGCCCAGAAAATGATCTTTGCTGCAGCAAGGTCCAGCAGGGACTTGCAGGGAGGGAATCTCAAAACATCACTGCATCTTGGGGAAGGCATTGCATGAGACCCTCCATGCATTACTGATGCTGCCAAGTCCCTACAGTCAGTTTTTCTGCCTCCAACATCATCTCTGTCCCTATCAGTCTTTCAAACCACCTGAGCCCCTGTGGGTCTCATCCTGCACTCATTGCTCTTGGCCTTTTCATCTCACATGCTTCCTCCCTCCTCCCCACACAGGCATCTCTGGCATCTCCAGCCCCTCTCAGCCATCACCAGACAGCTCTCCAGGGTCCACCCCTTGTTCTCCTGAGTCAGATTCCCTTTAATGGATAGCATAAGGATCCAGGCTGCTCTCTACAGCATCAGTTACCAGGGCAACATTTTTGGCAAGAGAATTTTTTGGTTACAAAACAACCTTCCTCTTCCCCCAAAGGTCAAATCTGCATGAAGAATTGCTATCAATAGAAACGTACTCTGTTTTCCATCATATTTAACCCCAGTTTTAAAACTCCTATCTGTAACCAAAGTTGACTGAAGAGGCTTCACACGGGGGAAGAAAAATACTTCTAAAATAATGCCAATAAAAATGTGCTTTAGAAAGCTAAAGGAATCTATTAGAAAAAGATCTTTTAATTTCTACACACATTCTTCAGGAAATCCCATTGCAACCTTACTACACAGAAATTGTATTGAAACTGAAACACTACTACAAAATCTTCTCAATGCTTTTACTAGTTCTGCTTGTAGCTGTGACTGTTTTGTAGCTAAGGTTTAGGTGCAGTAATAGAGTCTCTATTTATTGCTACTTTTACCTACAGATCAGAAATATCAGCCCTAAGCAAGACCAGGACTCTGTCCCATACACCTAGTGAAAGACAGCCATTAAACCAGAAGAGCTGAAAACCAACAGGGCCAGGCTTGTCCTCCTAACTGAGAGGCAGGGCATGGACTCACATGGAGAATTAGATTCCTTGTTTTATGCAGGACTGAGGTGCATAACCCCAACAGGACAGTTCAGAAGAAAGGGGCTGCAGTAGGGTAAGAGATGAGGAACGTGGGATTTGGGGCACAATTGCCCTGATGGACTTCCTGTGCCCAGGGCTTTCACGCTCAAGTGATTTCTAAAGCCACAACAAAGCAGAGGGAGGTGGCTCTGAAGGTCAGTGTGGGGTGAGCCACATCTCATGGCCAGAGATCAGCAGGGCCCAGCTGAATGGGTCATTCAGTGTTGACCACTGGTGTTTGCAGTGTGAGTTGGAAGGAAAACATAGACTTGACCTTGACTGTGGGTGCAGGCAGAACTGAAGAGCAAGCCTTGAGGAAGTTGTAGGTGGAATGGTGCAGGCAGTCCTGTAAATTGTCTGTCTCTGTGGTGTGAGGACACTGCCCATCTTTGCCCAGCCCCCTCTGACTTGTCCGGGCATCCACATGAGAGGGAAAAGTCAAATAGGTCTAACTGCAGCACTGCAGAAATGCGATCTTCTTTTCCAAGAGAGAAACCGGGCAGCAGGAAAGACATTGCTGTAACGCTTAACCATAAAGCTGGGCAGGGAGCCCGAACACAGAAAGTTGAGGTTAACACCATTCACTGTTGGAACAAAGGTCATTGTAGATCAGGAACATTCAGCCAAGACTGGAAATCTCTCATGCGTAGTAGATTGGCCATCCCATTTATGCCAGTGCTGCAGAGGGACAGCGCACCCAGGGCTGGAGGAGAGTTTGCTAAGCAGCAGCTGCATACTGGACAAGAACTCAGGGAAGAGCCCTGCCTTCCATCTTCCTGACAGGGATCACTAGGCATAGGGCCATGTGTGAGCAGCAGAGACCTTCCTGGTGCTCTTCACGGATGGATATGTGGATAGGGCTTTCCTCCCAGCCACGCAGTTCTGCCAGGACTCAGGCCCACTCTTGATCTCCAAGGGTATTGATCAGGAACAGCTCTCCTGTAGCTGACAGTTTTGCTTAGGTGGTGACAGTAGCTGCAGTGACCAGGTTGAAACACTGCTAAATTCTCAGCCTACTAAATTCTCAGATGCTATTTATAACTCAGGTGGTTGCAGAAGGCCTTCAGTGCTGAGTCTGGGCTCACTGCACTGGATCCCTAGTAATCGTCCTGGACAGAATGTGAGCACAAAGACTACTATTCATTTTTGCAGAAATCCAAGACAAAGAGACATGAGGAAAAGCATGGCCTGGTTCCTCTCTGTAAGGTGTATTAGTCACTTCTTGCCACTTCTGACTGCACTGATCTGCAGTTGGAGAAGTTCTTTTCTCATCTGCTGTGGGGTAGAGGGAGCCCTGGCCTGAACTTGGCCGGGTAAGCGTGACAGTCCCAGGCCTGCTCCTCTCTGAGATTTGATCCTGGCTTGTCAGAACAATTGGCAGCTGCTGCGGCTCCCCCGGGGGCTGGAGCCACTTGGATCCCACATGATGCCCAGAGGAGAGGAGAAACCAATTGCCTTTGCTTCAAGGACACTAAGCAAAGCATAAAGAAACTATGTGCAAATTGAATGGGAGGCATTAGGATATGTCTTTGGACAGAGCACAGGTTTTATCAGCAGTCATACTGATTGATACATCTGATCTCCCTCTCCATCTCCCTCCACCCCTCAGGTGGCTCTTCTGGCTGCCAGCTGAAGGGAAAGAACCATCCCCAAACCCTCAGAGGTGAGCTGGCAATGGCCATGGCTTGTTGAAGTTACCTCTGCAATGCAGGTCCCTGAAGGATAAACCTCAGTGTCCAGGCTGAGGCACTTGGTTTTGTGTCCTCAGTGGAGGGTGGGCTCAGAGCTGTGGCAGTGCAGTGTTCCCCAGCTGGGTACACACCAAGGTATGAAACAACACTCATCTCCCCACTGCAGCATGGATTCCTGAGATCACACAGAGATGCAAACTAGGCTCAAGGACTGGGGACTGGAAGGGGCACACTTATGGTCTGAGGTTGGTTTGCAACTCAGATGGTGATTCTCTGTGGGACCTGGACTGAAGCACCTCATCTTTGGGCTTTGGTTCCCTCCCTCTTCACTAGGTGTATGGCCCACCAATTTAATTTGCCCTCATGATCTCTTTGTCACTGGGAATGGCTGTCCCTGTGGCATTGTGCAACATCCCAGTTCAGCCCATTTGCTCTGTCAGGAGCTACTGCAGTGGAAATAGCAAAGCTGGAATGTGTAATAATGCATAATGGGAGAAGGTGAGGCCAGAGCTGACATTCTCAACTCCTAAACTTAACAGTAACAGTGACAAATCTCTCATCGTTTGTTCCTCCCTTGCCTGGCACTTTTGCTTCTCTTTAAATGGAGTTTATCATGGTGCAATGGGCTTTTTTCCAAGTTAATGTCTGTCAGCTCCAATTTGTTCAAATGACCTTCATAGGCTCAAGGGAATTTTAAGAATAAATAAAGAGGGGCTTGCTGGAGTGCTTAGGGAGGGCTTCACCTGACAGCCAATGATAGAGACACCTCAGAGCCTCCAAGCACCACACTGTCCCAGGACCATGCCAGGGGAAATGGGCTGATTAGGGAAAAGACTTCAGAGCTCCAGGGATGTCTGCATTTTGGAAGAGAGGACAGAGCTGAGCAACAGACACAAGGCTGCTGCTGGGGAGGGGAGGCATGCAGCACTCTCTGGGTCCCCAGAGCTGGCACTTCACTGAGGTGTGGGTTCATATGATAGACCCCAAAGAACCCACAAAGGGTACAGTGCCCTTATCTTTGCTTCTCTCCCAGAAAGGCCTTCTCCAATAACCTCTTTTGAGCTCTCTCACTTGAACCCAGAGATCAGATCCCCTTATCTGGGTTGGTTAGGCTGAGGCTGGTCCTGGGGAATTACTGACTTCATGCTCTGCCTTTGCAGGGAGCTGGATACCATCCTCTGTCCCAGCTTTGCCTTCCGGAAAGGCTAAGGCCATTTTGCCAGAATTTGCCTCAACCAGAGCTGGCAAGCTAGGTGGGATTGTGCATGGATTTGAGTGTTCAGGAACAGTGAGGGGGGACAAAAATCAGCACTTCACTTGAATAAGTTGAAAGACATAAGAGAACAGGGAAGGGAAGAGTGAGAAGGTCAGAGAAATAGTCTAAAACAAATCTCCTGGCTCC
Organism: Corvus brachyrhynchos; assembly: GCF_000691975.1. Lineage (NCBI taxonomy): Eukaryota > Metazoa > Chordata > Aves > Passeriformes > Corvidae > Corvus > Corvus brachyrhynchos. Next base: position 1,956,325 of record NW_008236478.1, read on the forward strand.
AGCTAGTGTGGGCAGACTTTGCAGGGTTATCCAACCTTCCTGAGCCAGCAAGAAGTACATCAAAATCTGTTTGGCCAGGACCTGAGAGGATGGGAATTCTGGAAGCATTTCACAGGGATGCCCCAACTGGAGCTGGACTGAAATTGCAGCAGGAGCCCAAGAAGATGCAGTTAAATGTGTTCCCGCTGGCTTCATCATTTGCATTGCTGGTGGTGTGGCACTAGCCAGAAATCCTGTGCATACACAGGCTCACTGACAGCTGCATTGTATAGTCATGACTCAAAAGTCCTGCTCAAAGTCCTTGAAGGCACACAGTGGCCATCCCTGGCCTAGCAAGAGGAACTTGGAGGTTTAGTTTATATTCCTTGCTCTGACATTGTCACAGTATGGAAACTCAGGCAAGTCAACATGCATTTGTTTATTTTCTCCCAGTGCATTTGTACAGTGCTCAGCACAACAAGGGTCTTTGTTCTGAGTGGTGCTAGGAGGCAAATGGTAATAATAATAATAATAATAATAATAATAATAGTGATAACAGTAGTGATAATATGGGCTGAGCTGTTTGGCATTCTTCATCTAAACAGTTCTAAACCCAACACCAGGGAAGAAAAAGAAAGTAGTCATTCAGAGTATCACAACGTAAGAACAAGTAGGGTCAACTGATATTTAAATTAGTGAGACCTGCTTATTGGATTTTCTTCCTACCCTTCTGTACATCTGAACCCTTTCCCATCCTGTGCTGGCAGTGTCTACAGCAGCTCTCCCCACCCAGTCTTCACTGGTTTCAGTTCCTGGTGCTTTCCTGTGTTGCTGTGTGGGCTGTAAAGAAGACTGCAGAAACCAGGAGGCCATCAAGAACAGCTGAACATCCCTCAGTTGACATTTGAGCATGAACGAGGCATATGATGCATAAAGATCCATTTGGCACAGTAAACATTACTCCATGAAGCCAGAGTTCAATGATAATCAAGGCTTAGAATTGGCACTCTGCCTTCCAGGTCCTTACAAGCTGTCCTCCACCCAGTCTTCCCTCTAGACCTCCTCTGAGTCAGAAGAGCTTTGCACAACCCTAAGGATTATGGCTCCAGTGAAGATGAGGAGGATCGAGCCCAAATCTGTAGCTCAGTGTCCATAAGGATTTGGGGGCATTCTTTTGTTTTAGGTAGGTCCATCAGAATACAAAATATTATTATTTCCTTCTTCATTCTCCTTAAGCTTGAAAGCTTAAGGTAAGGAACACAAACCAGCTGTTACTTCACACATACACAGAAACATCCACAACCCTAGGAGGGAGGCAAGTAGTGGTATGTGGTTTTGGAGCCAGGAACAGGGCAGTGGAGGTGGGCTTCAGCACTTTGTGTTCAGGTCCTCCTGATCTGAGATAAGAACCATCAATTGGGCCAAAATGAGGGACTCATTGCAGTAGTGTCTTGCTGATATAGGCAGAGGAGATGCCAGAGTGGGAGTCTGCTGCATCAGCAAGGTCCTTCAGTCAAACCAGCCCCATGACAAGGCCCAACCTCCCCGTGCAGTCTGGAACTGTGGCAGTTCTCCTGCCAAGTGACGACCCCACACCTGGGACCAGGCATAATCAGAGCAAAGAGACTTGAGGGCTCAGTAATCTTCTCCCTCCCATGAGTATGTTTGCTTAATGGCTGGACTGTACAGCTTGTCTGGTAGCATGAGATTTTTACTTGGTATATTCTTGCTTCACCAGAATTGCATCTTTAGGACCCAAAACTGAATATACTTGGAATGACAGCACAACACAGAATCATGGAACCATTTAGGTGGGAAATACCTTTAAGATCATTGAGTCCAATGTTAAACCTAGCACTGCCAAGTCCACTACTAAACCATGTTTTAATTAAAAATATGCAGGTATATTTAATTGCTGCTCTCTGTTTGCAATCCTAGATGCATTTTTGAGGTGTAAATGAAAGACTGACTTTTGTGACAGACATTCCAAAGTTGTCAACATGACTATCCAAGGATTTGTAGATGAGTCCTTAGAACTAAGCTTTGACACTATCCACTTTCTCAATGTAAAAAAAAAAAAAGTGGGGGGAAGAAAAAAGATATTTAAAAAGTATTGCCCTGCTGAGTTGTTAAAGAGGAATTGAACATAAAAACATACAGCCATGTCTGCCTGAGTCTGCAGACAGCCTGGACTGTAGCTGAGAAAGGCATGAGCTGCCTACACCCATCTCAGTATGTCAGTTCTGAAACCTAATGCTGACACTTTAGAAAGAACTACTCAAATGGCTTTCCTATCTGCAAATTTTTGCAGATGCCTGCAACTCTTTTAATTAGCCCCCAGTCCCAGGTCATTTTCTGCTTCTCTCAAGAAGGCAAAACATTCAACCGTCTTTTCTTCAACAGCCAAACCAATCCGTATCTTTCACGTTACAGACATTTATGTTGCATTCAGAATGAGGCACCATCTCAAAGTGCAGGAATGGCACAGAATAAAGACTTCACCATCAATTTCAATAAGTTTAGGAATCTTGGAATGATTCTATTGTTCATGATTCTCTTCAGTTCATCTCTCCTGGTACAGCATAGATCATGCTGCAGTCCTGCCTATGTGCCTCCTTTTCCTCAGCAGCGGGGATCTCACCATTGTGCAGTTCATCTTAAACTCAGTACTGCAGCAGTTTGATCAGGACTGAAAGCTGTGGTCTCGCCAATGGGAGGCACTGCGGACTGGGGACAAGGAGGAAGGATGTTACTGGAGATGTTCTGGTGAGCTTTGGAGTGGATTTTAGCTTTGAAATGCTAGGACTCATAATGGGTCTGGTGGGGGTGTGTGTGTTTTGTTTAGCGTTTTTGGGGTTTTTAACTATTAAGAACAGAGATTGAAGCCAGAAGGATTGCAAAAGTTGTGTGTCTTGTCATGTTCCCAGGTTCTCTCTTTTTCTTGTGTTCTGGCAGATCAAATGAAGTAAGACCAACCTGAGTCTGAAAAAAACCCTTCATCAGTGTGCTTACTGCCCTCAGTCTGATGAGACACGTCCATCTTCACTCCCACCTTTTTTAAGTACCACATCCAACCCTATGTGTCACTGGTTCACCATCTCTGCCTCTGCCCCATACAAATCCATCTGAATGGTCATTCCCACCCACACTCGTCCATCCATCCATCCTAGCCTGGCTGTCTGTCTGTCTGTGAGAACTGACCTTCCAGAGTGTTTAATTGGCGCACAAAGATAGCGGCAAAATCCTCGAGTCATGTGGCGCTCACTAGCTCTGCGAGGGTGCTCCTCTCCCAGGCAGCAGCTGGGGGACATTTATGTTGACCCATGGTCCTCCTCATCCTCTATTTGAAGGGGACAGCCCTGCAATGATGAGAGAGGGGCCAGCAGACAGCACCCCACAGCAAAGCTAGGAGCACACAGCAAGGTAAACCTCTGTGCCAAGGGTTTTCTCCCTTTGTGCTTGCTCCTGGGGAGCCTATCTAGCAGAGCAAAGTCCACTGCCCTCCCTCTTGTCACCCTTCCTTTCCCCACCAGCAGCCCCCAGCCCGACACAGAGACCAGGCTGGATGGAGAGCCTTTTTCTCCAGTGTGCCGCACTATGACAGATGATTGACTCGAAACAATATCTAAGGCGATCAGGATAAAGTACCGACCATTTCAAGGCTCAGCAGAATTCAAATTCTAATTAGACTTCTCACCACATTCCAAATAAAAATTGTTCCCCTGATATCCTTTTTGCCTATCAGGTGTCTCTCCCTGATCGCTGGAACAAAACGCATAAAGAAAGTGATTAAAGCCATAACAAAGGCATAAAATTGAAATTATCGCTGGTATCACATCTGGGAGCAGAGTGTGTCACCACACTGCCCCCCTCCCCTCGGAGCGCTGCCTCCCCAAATAGACACACACACATCCCCCCGTAGTTCTTGCCTCAAATGTGAGTGATGGGCTGGGGGACAGGCGGCGGAGGGGATGAGAGAAGGTCTTGTTCCAGGTTGGAAGTCTTCCATTCCCATGGTATGGAATAGCATCTCAGCCCACACCCCCTGGACCCACTGCCTCCAGCCTGAGGCTATTCTGGAATTGCAGTGGGTGTAAATTGCTTCACAGTCTCTGGTGCTGCTTTACATCAGCTGAGGATGTAGCCCACATCATCTGCAAACGCAACACATGCAGGCGCCTGAAGCGTACACACCCAGGGAGAAGAAAACACATAAGCACAGAGGCCTGCTCACTGCCAGGCGCTCTCTAATGAAGGCACAGACAAACCCTTCTCTGGGGCATACACCCCCTGCACACGCGTACACACACATGCACACACGCTCAGAGCCAAGCCTCCAGTGCACCACACACATACCAAAAGATTTCTTGTGCCCACTGGTGCCTGTGGTACAGCCAGAAACCCCACCACACACCCCCGACACAAACACAGACAGTGTGAGCCTGTTACCCTCTTCACTACACACACAGACATAGGGTTATAAATCAACACACCATCAGAGCCTCATGTGTTCCCCCAAACATGTATGAAACCTACATATAGACAGACTCTAATCTTGAGGACAGCAATCCATACAAACTGAATATTGCACATTCTAATTCCTACTCCATGTGCCCCCCAAGCACCTGCAGTCCTAGCACACGTGTGTAGACAGGCTATATATAATCCTTATACAGCTTATTGCTATTTAATTTTTTAACAATTTCATCCATTTGCAATGTATCTATGTATCTATAATGGCAATTCACACACAGGTGTGTTTATATATCCATTAAAAAAAAAGATTTATCAGTATTTCACACCCCCCATGTAATGTCTCATGGTCCCCAACACATGGAGCTCACACATGCACACACGCTCGCAGGCATATGCACCTCCAGGCACACTCAGTGCAGAGGTGACTCTGCCAGCACAACCCTCAGCAGTCCAGATGTGAGCTCGTTCAGACAGACTAAAAGCACATGTGCCCCGTTAGGCAGGGAGGGCACAGCCTTGTCCCCCTCCCTACTTTAGCAGGGATGCAGTGCTGTAGGCTCAAATAACCCCTCTCCTGATTTACATGAGCAGGGGGGAGCAGGATGCCCCTTAGCCAGGCACCCAGGGCTGCTGGAGGGACATTTGTGGCAGCAGGTGCCAGGCTGTGGCAGTGGACAGCCAGTGCCAGGGCTGCCCTTTTCCCCCTCCTGGATCTTTGCCTTGCCTCAGCTCAGCTCAGGATGCCCTCAGGAATGGCCCATTTCATTTTTCAGCTGCATGAGGGGCCACTCCACAAGAGAGTTAAAAAGAGAGTGAGGGAGAAAAAGAAAGGGACTAAAGCGATATAAAATTAAAAGGTAAAAAGCAGGAACGCAAATGGGAGAGAGCTCTTTCAGCTTTCACATTATTAATGACTCTTCAAAAAATCGGCGAGTTTTCCAATCTTCTCCGAGAAGCGCTTGAAGGAGCTCACAGATGAAACTGACCTTCAAAATGTTCTTTGGTCTTTAGTTAAGAAATTCGCTCGCCATTATGGCATCATTAGGGAAACAAGGATAAAATTACTCCATGGTTAATGACCTATAGTATCTCCCCACCAAAATTTGTTTCAGATCTAATAAAACTGTGCTTAACACACTCGGATGAGTTATGAGGACTGTTCTGCAGGGTATTAAAATGTGGAAAATAGATTTTCCGAAGCTGGGGGGACTGGACTTTTCGAATCAGATAGCAGAATGGAATTTTCTGGGCAATAAATTCTTCCATGTCTCAATTTCATCTCGCTCTCGCTCTCTCTCCCTCTCCCTCTCCCTCTCTCTCTCTCTCATGCTCTCTCCCTGAAATGCTAAAGCAAGAAGGAAATCTTTAAAGTGCAGAAGCTTTTATAAACTTTACCCCCACAACCCCAAAATAGGCCCCCCATCCTTTAATGCTTTCTTTTTGTCTTGCATCTGAGAAGAAGGCATAATCCCTTGTCAGGAGAGGTTTGGTACCATTCACAGAGCCAGTTCAGCTGTGAGGCGTTTTGGTGTGGCAGCACTGCAGTTTGGACTTTGCATGAGCCCAGCATGCTGCCAGCATCCCTTCATGGGTGCTGGTGAGCCAGCAGGGAACAGGAGCAGGACAGAGGCTATGCAGGGCTGCCCAGGGGTGCGTGGGGGATCCCTCCCCACTGCCCCACATGCCAACCTGAGGCACTGGTGGGAGCATGCAGGGACCACTGCTGGGCACTGCACTATGGGGCACCCATAGCTCATGTCTCAGTGAGAGGACACGAGCAGGCACCCATGGAGCGCACATCTGGGGCGCTTGCACACGTGTGCTGGCCCCAAGGTGACGTGCATGTGTGCACTCGTGCTGCCATCGCTGCCTGCGGGCAGGTCACCGGAGCTCATGGACAGGCAGCTCGGGGCAGAGCAGGGGCCCGTCTCATCTGTCGTTGCCTGAAGCAGGAGCCAGGGACTCCAATGGTGCTTTTAGGTTAGTGAGGGCTAGTTACTGCCGCTGAGAGAGGTGGCTTGCGAGGTAATGGCATTTTGCTCTCTTTAAACTTTAATCTTTCCTATTAATTCCCTGCAACTGGAGAATGTATGAGAGTTAATGTTCCATGAACGTGTTTCTCAGCCGACAGTCTCTTCGAGCTAATTACCTTCAGGTGCTAAATGGAGGGAAATTGCAATCCATTTGGATGTGAAAAAATTTCGCCTTTCCAATCCCCTGTGCAACATTCTTTTTCCTGAGTGTTGCAGAAAGAATGCACTTGGCTTCTTTCTTTTTTTTAATGTTTTCCTCCCCTCCCTACCCTCACCCTCCTCCCTCCTTCCCCAAAATCCCCATCCTCACCAAGAACCTGTCTTCCCTCAAAGACCTTGAGTTCTCCAGGAGACTTCATGGCACGCTCAGTAGAGGGGAGCATTATCCTCAACACAGTCAAATGGGACAGCACACCAGTCAGGAAGAGGGGGAAAAGTAGGCATATCCATCAAATCCAAACACGTGGTGAAAACATGGAGGGCAAAGTGAGGAAGACAGCAAGAGACTTCCTTTGGAGGTCTGAAGTTAAAGTGTATTTACACGCTTAATAACACGCTTATTACAGCCATTTCCCAGTTGTTGAGTTTTGAATACAGAGATAATAGAATTTTACAAGCTACATAAAGCCATTATGCTTTTGGATCCAGGACTGGGGAGGGAGTTCGGTAGAACCCATGGAGAAAAGAAAGGGGAAGGAAATCAAATCCAAGTGTGTTCAGACTGGGCCTGGAAGTCAGTGTCTTCATATAGGTTGACAGAGCCAGTCAGGGTACATGTGAATAGGCATCACTGGAGGCTTTGGATGAACATCTATCTGGAAACCACATTCTCTCATGTCCCACAGATGACCACTGGAGATGCTGGACATCTCAAATGGAAGCCCCTGGAGATAAGAGGTTCCCTGTTACACATGTAGCTACCAAAGAGCCGAGACAAGTGGTGCCAGACAGATTCACCAGACAAAAAAACCCCAGTGAGAATAGCGACACTAAATTCAGAGGCTCCTGGGCCATGACTACCACCAGTAGGTTTTGATCTAATCTGTCTTTGGTGTTTATGATAGACTTATTGTTTGCAGCATTATCTAAAAGGCTTCATGCAACCTTGCCTCAGAGTCAACCATGGCAATTATCAGGAGCAGAAGTCTTTTCCACAATAACGTAAATATGCTCCAACTGGGAATGGTGTCACTTGAGAAAAATCCTTGGAGCTTTGCTGAACCAGCAAGAGTTCTTGCAAGATCATTCAAATGCCCCGTTTTTATGGCTCTCCTCATTGTCCAGATGCCACTGAGAGATAAAGCTAAACCTGCACTTTGTCAGTAGACTGAAATTGAAAACGTTTATCAATCTCTGTAGACTAAAACACTTGCTGAATTCTCCTAGCATCATTTCAGCCATTAGTGACTGAAGGTGCAGATGGTTTGCTATTCATCCCACTGGTTCTCTGCAGAGACATGTTCACTTTGACGTGGCTGTTGGGGAGCTTGTCTACAGACTCCATCCAAGAAAAGCAGTTCAGAGATGTTCTGTCTTTGGACTCTTGCTAAGTCTGAATTACCAGCATTGACCAGCTGCTCTAGATAGTGTTTTAAATCACCTTTAAGAACAATAAGGCAATAGCAGGTGCAAAGCTTGCAAAGCGTGACAACATTCCAGCACACTGGGAGAACTTCTTTGGAGCTCAGCTCTGATAAGGATCAGCAGGGTGAGGTGTGAGGTAGCAGACTAGGAGGGGAACTTATGTCACTGCAAGGGTTTTCAAGAGTATCCTGGCCACAGTCCATGTCTGCAGCCCCTCTGAAGTGTTTGTCTGAGCCCTACTACTGCAGAATACCAGCATCTCTTAATCTCTGAAGGATTAACTCCCTGTGGTTTCCACTGGGACTGTCTGCCACGTATGAAAGACCGAGTGATTTACCCAGAGCCACCTGAAAGCTGATGGCAGAAGAGTTGCACTAGAAGTTTTCTGAACTTCTAAAGTATCCTTCCTGCCTGTCAGTCCAGTCACACAAAGCTAGCTTTCTGTCACCTTCATTTTCAGCCACTCCTCCACACACCTATTACACACCTGTCCATCTGCCAGCCCCACATACCTGTGCTCTAGTGAAGTCTGCTTCCCACATTTGAATATCAGCCCTTTGAACAGCCAGTCCTCAGCCTTTCTACATGGCACCATCCATTATGCATTTAATGAAATTTGCAGAGGAAACCAAATAGGTTTATTTAAATTGGGATCTTTCATAAAAGGCTTTCCCATGTGAATTACTAATCCCTCAAAACTTTATTGTTTTGGTTTCATGTTTGTTTTTTAATTCTATGAGGAAGAAGGTGAGTGGGGATGGCAGTGGGATTTTACAGGGAGGCAGTAATTTCAACAGCACTGTGACAAGATAGTACGGTTTTTATTGTATTTTTCACGGCCACATCTACAGTTTGCTAGCCAACATGGCTGATAGGACTTCACTGGATACAACCAATGGTGTATACTTGATGTTTCAGCCTCAGTCAGAATTAAACCACTGGCTGAAGGAGAAGGTTTAAGCCAGCAGCCAGTCCAATATGTTGCCTTATGCATGCACAGAAGCACACATCGTCATGAGCTGCACAAAATAATTTTTTTAAAATACTGTGCTTGAGATGCAGATGGAAATGGGCTACACAGGCTTCTCCCTTCTACCTTGACTATCTTTTCACATAAAACCTCACTTTCCTACACCTGACTCCCTTGTTCCACTTTTACTGTGTTCTTGCCTTCTTTTCCCCTCTTGCTATCAAATTATGCTTTTCTCTACCTGTCCCCCTTTCCTTGTTCTCCTCCTCAGTTTTCCCTATTTTTATATATATATATTTTTTTTTATTATTATTTTTTTTTAATCTGGAATTAGAAATATTGAAAAACTATTTAATTCCCAAAGTGGGGCTGATGAGAAGGCAGAATTTTCCCCTGACTCACACTTGGTGATGACTGTGTTGCAGAAAATACTGTCTTTTTCAGTTGGTTGCTTGCTTTTCAACTTTTCTTTTTTTTTTAGTTATACTGCAATTAGTCTGAAATTGAGGGAGTTTGAAAAAGCAGAGCAATAGAAAATCTTTCTTTTCCTTCCTTCTGTCATCCCTATGGTTCTCTGAAGCTAGAAAAGCAACTTCAAATTATAAAGAAGGGAAGAACGAAAATTAAACTTCAGACTGCACACACTATTCCTTCGTTAGTTAAAAGAACAAAATGGGGGAAAGAAAGAGGACAATTTGCATGTTTTGGATGCAAAAACTTATGTGCATGTATGTATGTATGTCAGTACAGAAAATGTGTACATGGATAACAGAAAGATTACAGCTAGGAATTGATGTACATTACTAGTGATGGTTTAAATACCATCTTTTAACTTCTTTAATCTGCTTAAAAACGCCTGTGGCTAAATCAGTATAAACCCTTCAAACTGTAAGCACAGTTATACTGGTATCTGTGTACATAATACCTGTGTAGATTAATTTCATGCCTACAAGAGAAGAAAGTTAAACTGTTAAAAAGCCTACTGTATCAGTGTAAGTGCTAGAGGGAAATGTACTGTGTTTACCCTGCTGCTACAGTTAAAACTTCTTATACAGATAAAGCCAAAATCCACCGTTTCTCTCCCTTCCCTTCTGCATCCCTTCAGTCCCATTTGTGTCAGCCTTTCCCTCTCTCTAGAAATTCCCGGCAAACACGTTTGTGGGGCATCTTGGAATCCACGCTCAAATCTCTCACTAAGGGACAGTTCCGTCTCCCAGCAGACCCCCATGAGGAGGGATGAGTCCTGAGCCCAACCTCTCTGCAATGGCAACCAGTGGCAAGGGGAGAATGGTGCACATCTCTGGGTAGCAATAGAACTCATTTTCCTTCCAGCTCAGCTTTTCCTGTTTGCTTGTTTAAAGATCAGGAATCAGCCTGAATTTTGTTGGGGAGGGGAAAAAAAAAGACATTAAATTTTAGCAAAGAGAGGAACAGGTGTTTGTGAGAAATTTACTGTTTGGGAAAGAAGAACCAGGGAGGCTGAAACTGCAGGAAAACAGAGACTACTCTGGGGAATGTGTAATTCTCCATTTAAAAGCTGGACTGCTGGCTCATTCAGTCCTGCAGCGTTCAGACTGCTGTCCCTCCTGGCCATTTAATTTACAAGCTTTTGGGTGCAGAGACTACCTGTACTGCTCTAACGGAAATCCTGGGAGGTTTTCACTTGGCTCTTTATAGCTGTCTGGGGCACGGAAAGGAAGCTGCACTTTAACAACACAGGTCAGAGAAATAGCAGCTGGACTTGAGGAAAGAGAGATTAAAAGGCCAAAGTCATCCTGTTAGGCAGAGGTACAATTGAGGCATCCTACCTGCCATGTCCTATAGCCTGTATGTGAAGTAAGAGAGTCATGGAGAGACAAAAACAACCTGCTAGAATGACAGAAGTAAATAAACCTATTTCTATGCACAAGACTCTGCAACCTTTAATGATTTACACTGAATGTGAAAGGCATCTAACTCTTTGGCTGTCTCCTCTTTCTCAACAATAAATATAAATCCACGCAAGACATACCTTAGTTCTGGGCTTATGGGCAGCCAACTAAAACCAGAACAGAAGCTTTCAGACCAAATTCATCACTGGAGCAACTCCACTAACTTCAGGGTTGTTAAATTGCAGAGGAATTGGGCCTGATGCTTTTAATTGTAGTCAAAAACCCAACTGTAGCCAGATAAGCAGAAAATAAGACGTTACCAGAACCATGCAGTCCTCTATCCCACAGAAAGGAAAACATGCAGGAGCAAGAGCCTTAGCTGTACTGAGCCCAAGGCCATATTGTTCAGAGGGTGGGAATCTGGAACAGCCCAGATATCTGTGTTCTTTTTGCACCAGCATCAGGTATAGAGCACTGCGACATCCAGGATCAGTTCACCATCAGGTGATTTGCTCATTAATTTCATCTATAAATCATGTTCCTGCTTTTAAAATGGCAAGGACAATAAAACACACAGTAAAAGGTATGAAAGACACAGATCCATACGGTGAGGGAAAATGTTTGCAAAAACAACATTCTAGGTATAAAATGAAGATAATTTCCAAAACTATATAGAGGACATGTGACAGTCTCCTAGGGAGAGTAGTCAAGAAGGGATGATCAGTACAGCCATGCAAACTTCATGACCTCAGGGACTCTAGAAGAGGTTGGAAAAATGCATTAAAGGACTATCTGAATCTCATCACTGAACTATAGTCACTCCTGGGGAAAAATTTAGCATCTTACTTACTAGTGTCATTCAGCAATTAAAATTCCTCATTAAGTACCCTGCACTTAAGTATGTGCTGAACTCCTAGCACATGCTTAAATCCTTATCTGTTCAGGAATGGTAAAGTCCATGAGTAATGAAATAAAAATATCATTTACAAACATTCAGTCCTTCCTTGGAAGATTGGAGTTAAACATGCAGCTCCCATACTAGTGTCTTTCAGTACTTAAATGCAAAAGAAACCAAAAACATTATCACTGATGAAGTTTTAACAGTGATAAGAATAGATGTATTCGTTGTCTCCATGTTAGAATTTACAAAAGCTCTATAGTCATGAAAAATGGAGCTAAGCCTGATGAACAAAATAACAAAATTCTTATTATAATTTACAGGAACACACACACATAAACATGTATCTATCTGTGTATCTGTAATACACAGTGCCTGGTATATAAAAACTTTATTGCCAAATTGAATACCAAATAATAAGTTAAGCTGACAGAAACATAAAGATCAGCATTAGATGGCACCCAAAGGAAGGCAGAATTTCCAGTAGGAAATTGCTTGCTACCCCATCGAGATTTGGGGGGAATTTGTAGGATATATGGCAATTGCTGGGACATTTTGGAAGTGTGGCTACATGTATCCTCAGGAGATCTGGTTCCTGATAAGGGATGTGGCCTTTCTATTTTCAGGGCATACATCCAAGTTGAACTCAGTTGCAAGTGCTGAGACCTGGGACATTTATTTTGCTTTCTAAGAACTCAGCAGAGGATAAAAGGATAAAATAGGTTTCTTGGTGGTTGGGGAGAGAGAAGAGAGACCAACAGGCTGTTCTAGGCATGCTGCTGTAGTGCTGCACTGTAGTGTGAGATCGGGACCAGAGAAAAGGAACACAAGGCAAGAACCAGCTGTGATGAGGAGCAAGGCTGCAGAAGGCCTCCTCTGTGCAGGTCCAGGGTGGCTTTGCTTGGCAGAGCACCCTTCGGCCTCAGGGCCATGGCTGCCCTCCCCAGGGTGCATCAGACTGCAGGGCAAGAGGAATGACAGGGACTGAGACCCGGATGACTGGGGACACAAGGGGTTGGTTAGAAGCTATATTAGGAGGCAGTTTGGAGAACATCTCCACAGCATTTGAATGGTTTGGCTGACACAGTGGAGCCGTACGGTGCATTACTGGTCTCATAGTTCATGGGAGATGCCAGTTGACTGGGTGTTTACTTCCCCTGGCTTATCACTTGTCTTTAGGTCTTTTGGAGTGTCAGTCTCCTGTCAGAGGCACCCCTCCTCCCTCAGCAGCCATGTAGCCTGGGGCAGTTCTCAGCAGTCCCTCCCAGTGGTGCTTCCTTGCCAGCTGGCAGGAGCAGCTGATGGGCAGAGGCAGATGGAGATGCAATCAGAGACAGGTGACACCACCACAGACACAAGGGATGCCTTTCCCAGTGTCCCCTGTGGCCAGGAGGGGTGGAAAGCTGCTGGTTTGTTGGAGCTGCCCAACAGCCAGAGGAAACCCTGCAGACAGCAGTGTGCAAAAGACTGCAGGCATAAGCTGCATTTGATAGATGTAAGAGCCAGAATAAATCTGATTATGGACAAATTACTGATTGGCCTCACCTGAAAAGATGGTACTGGAGTCTCTTGTGTAGAGAAGGCAGTGCTTTAGACTGTGTCCAAACCCAGGTTAATCTGGTTCTTCCACGGACAGAAAGGTTCCATCATAAACTTTGTCTGGAAATGGAGTCGTGTCAGCCATGGTACTTTGCATGGGTCCTGCAGGCTCAGAGTGTAACCTGATGGTTTTGCTAAAAAAATTCCTGCTGCACTTCCTACTGACCCCTGCAGATGTACCTGCAGTGCAGTGCACCTGTGTCTCTAAAGGGAAATACACATCTCTGCATGAAAAGGTACCCAGATATGAAGCTTCTCCTACATCAAAAGGGGAGGATCAAGTCTGATGAGCCTCATGTTAGTCTGTCCTGGACAAGATGCTGAAATCAGCCATGGAACTTAGACTGCCTGTCCCTGTAAGTTTTGGTGCCTCCTACACTGGGCTGAAAGCACTCATGGGGAAGGAACAGCACTTTATTCAAGGGCACAGGGAGAGATCCTGTGAGAGGGGGATGGGGATTCATACCATGAGCAATACAAGGCCCAGGTGCTCTATGCCTTGAACATAAACTGTTAAAAATGGGCTCTTCTTTCATCCCAGAGGACAGGAATTTTAAAAATTGTAGAAAACATCTCCCTGTGCTTGTGCTGCCACCTCTGCTTGCAACAGACAGCTCGGGCTGGGAAGACATGGTGCCGAGGTGAGTGTGTGTGTGTGTGTCGTGTGTGTGTATGTGCACGCCTCTTGGTGCGATTCCTCCTTCCTTGCCAAAACATCTCCTGCTGTTTATTTATTTATTTCTCTCTGATAACGGAGGGGATCGCGTTTCCGGAAGAGTGCCAGCAGATGATACGAACCCAGGACTGATACTGCCAGCAAACCCATGCCAGCCCTTTCTGCCGGAAAAATTTCATTTTTTCCAGAAGGAAGCCATGAGTGTGAAGCAGAATCCAAATCCGATTTCTCGGCATTTTTTGTTATCGCTCAGCAGCCCACCAGGTGGGGCAATGGAGGGAGCTCACTCAGCTGCAACTCAGTGCCTTAATCCAATTTACAGCTTCTCTTGGAGAGATAATTACAGCCCTGAAACCAGTTAGCACTGTACAAAGAGGCTCTCAAACCAAAGCCCAGATCCTGTCTTTCAAATATTCACCTAGAGTGTCAGGGATGCTTTGGAGAGGGAGGGGGGCACTTGAGCTAAGACACTATGAATGGAGAAGTGTGTATACAATGCCCCTACCCAGACACATGTGCCTCACTTGTACACTCACACAGGTTTCCCAAAGGCCCACAGGGAGTGACAGTGTGGGACTGCCAACCCCTGATTCTCCAACTTGGACATCTGGGCAACAGGAAGCTGCAAAGCCTTCTCTTCCAAGCATTACTGGTGGATCAAGGGGGCAAAATGATGGGAAACGTGAGGTGTGTGGGGGGATAGAAAACAACCAACCCTTCCCCTAGTTGTGGACACAGCAGCTATCCCATTAAGGTTGCTCCTGCAGCCACCCTGAGGAAGCCAAACCTGTTCAATTTTCCCCCAGTGATTAGTGGTTTAATACAAAGATGCAATGTTTCTTTGCAAAGACACCATAGGCTGCAGCATCTCACAGCTGAGCAGGCTACCCCTGCAGTGTGGTAGCTTCCTTGCATCTCACAGCAGCTGGGCCTGAATTTTGCACCATGTGTTGTCCCTCTGCTTGGCCCTCGTGCAGCCACTTAGACATGCCTCCAAGCTGCAGGGCTGCAGATTCAAAAGGGATTCAAAAGCAGTGAAGAGAAGGAGGCTTCGGCACTCTGCAGCAGGGCAAAAGACATACAAAAGACATACAGGGGCATCTATGCTCCATGCAGACCTCCAAAACCCATCCCTTTCAGAACCACAACCCATTCTCATCACAGGACATTGTGTGAGGGTGATGCCTCTGCTGTCACCATCACATCATTGCCTTGACAAAGAAGACATTTGAGAACCTGAATAGTGGTAAAGCCTGTGCAGTAGATACCTTTAAGATTTCCTGTCACTCTATCACAGCGAGGTATGGGGAAGGGGACACGCAGCCAGGTGACACTTGGTGATGGACACATTGGATTCAACATGCAAATTATCAAGAAGGAAGCCCGGGGCTTCAGCGGGTTTCCTTAAGCCACATTAAGTAACTTGTAAACTGTAAATTAACCTCCTCTGGCTTAACAATTTTGATCTACATCACTCAAATGTGATTCTGGAAGATCTTTCTTGCAGGTTATTTTCACTCCACTTGGCACAGCCAAGAGAGGAATCCAGCCTTTGGGATTTAAGTATTAAAAAGGAATAGAAAAGACAAAAATATAGATGCTTTCTGGTAGGAATGTTAGTTGATATAGGAACAATTTGAGATCAAAACACATGTATGTAACCCACTGGATATGTAGCCCCCTCCCTGATGCCTTGGCTCACGGCAGAGGCCAAGTTCTTACCACCAGTTGAACAGTTTCAAGTTCTGTTCTGGAAACTCCTTCTTTAGGTGTGGGTCTGGAAAACTTCCCAGGGAAGAATCAGCCAGTATAGCTGAGGTTGCATTTGCTGCAGAGCACCAGCTCAGAGGCCGAAGTGGACTTTCCTTCCTTCCCTCATGCAGAACTGAAGGAGTCAGGCTGGCTGCCTGGCAGAACATCCTCTTCCAACAAGCCAGAAAGGCCACAGAAAGTCTGCAGTGACAGAGCTTTCTCTGGTAAAAAAACAACCTTTCTGTTGTTGTTGTTGTTCAAGCTTTCAGTCATAAACAGAGTGTGCTTGGTTGGGATCCAGGTTCAAGCCGTCACTCTTCTTTCCTCTGTGTCCTTGGCCAACTCTCTCCACAGAGCATCAGCAGTTGACAGAAGGCACTGTCTCTCTCTGGGTGTGCCTATGCTGGCAGGCACACTCAGAACTGAGCTCTGAAGCATGGCAGTATGCAGGAGAGGTCAGAATTGGCTGGATTCAAGAGGCATGGCTTATTTGTTCATGCATAGCCCAGGAAGAATGTGCCCAGACATAGAAAGCTGGCACAGACCAGACCTCTCTCCTTGCAGACCTCTGGCTGGGCTCTTCTGCAGGGCAGGCCTGCCCCATATGAGCTTGTTACTGAATGGATTAACGATGGATGTAACTTTGATTGGAACCTCCTAGTTAATACCTGGACTCTAGGAGTCAAGCACATAGAAGTTTGTCTCCAGCAGGAAAGGAAGTGGCAGAAATCAGATCTCAGAAAGACACATTCCATTGTAAAGTCTTTAGGCTCTGAAGCATTTGCAGAAAAACCTTTTTCTTGTAACACAAGCCCATTGTAGGCCTCAAAATGAATATCTGCCCTGTATCAGATACTCACACACTGGACAAGTTTATGAATTCCCCAGCTATCCTGTTAGGTACTCACTCTGGCAGTAGTTGCAATGTCAGACCATAAATATATTCCAGGAGAACAGTTGTTTGGATTTTCTAGCAGTGTATTAGGATCTAACCCTCTTAGCTTCTCTGCCCCTTTTGCATAATATTACTGTCCAGTAATATGAAACACAGAAGCCCTGCTTTGAACCATGGTGTTCCTCCTTTGGTTCAGGTCTTCTCAATCAATGCTCTAGCTGTGGTGCTTGGCTTTTCCATTGATTGCTCCCACGGAATTTCTGACCTGCTAGGAATGTGGCAAAAGGGCAGCTGGAGCTTTCCTTCCTAGTAAACCTAGGGCAAAGTGTAGTTCATCTGACACATTGCCTACCTCTCACAGGGATGCCACCCCTTGTGCACATGATGCCCATTTGCTTTTCATAGCACAGCACCATCAGAATCAGTCATTCTCCAAGAGTGTAACAGGACTATCTTACACAGTTGATTTGCTTGTGTAGAGACCAGAAAACACTTGGAAATTCCTGTATTTAAGAAGTCATTTCATCTGCCTCTCTAATACACATGCTCTAACATGGGACACAACTGCTCCATTAACAAGCTTTTATATGGTTCCTTGGGAGGTCTGCAGAGAAACAAAGTATACTGGTCTCAGTAGCCAACTGAGTTGAAATCCACGGATCCCTTCACTTCCATCCATTTGGCATCTGGGACATATCATCTAACTGTGAGCAGTGGAGAGACCCAGACACTCAAAATCCCCATGCTGATTGTGCCAGGGCTAGAGATGCACCTGCAGGAAATCAAAGCACTGAACCAGTGCCGACCCAAAGTAGAAAGCAAGGCATTAACACTCTGCATCTGAACTCCCCCCAGGCTCCACAGTGGATGTCTGCACCCGCTGCCCCTATCACAACACTAATTGCACCCCAAACTAGACTGTATTGGGAAAGCCCAGGAGACCTTCCAGTCCTACATCATGTCATGCCTTGGGAACAACTCCGACCTTCTCCTCTGGGAGACAGACTATGGACTCTTCATCCCAGAGATATTTTCCAAGAGATAGGCAAAATCCACAGCCATTAAAGGAGTGCTGGTAAAATCATTAGTATAAAATATGCTTGGGCTTGGGGGTTTGTTTTTTACCTTGTTGGCTGGTTCTCTAATCACTGAAGAACTTAGAGTGTAAGAGGGGCAGGATATCTGTTAGGGGAAGAAGCATGTATCCAGTGCCAACAGATCAGGAGGCTGGCTTTAATCATGACATTTTACAAATAACTGCATCTTTTAAAGGGTGTCCTACACTAAACCAAATTCTAGACCTTGCTTATCTCAGAATTTCATTATTAGGCCTGCAGTCTTCTGTCAAAATTGTATGCCTGGATCCATGTAGGCAAATTCAATGTTCTCTGCTGGAACTGCACTGACATTAAAAGGCACAGGAATACAGAACTAGAGAGATTATTGGAAAAGAACAGATGGGAATGAAAACAGGCACCTCTGGTCAACCTGGAGAGAGCACTGAATGGCTCCAATTTGTGACATCATCTTGAAAGCTGTGGTTTATGCAGCCTCAAACTGAGTATCTAATCTTTTAGGGAAACCTCACCTTTTGTTTCTGTTTTGGCTTTGTCTAGACTCAGAAAGCAGCGCATATGTGGACAGAAGAAAAGATGGGTGCTTATCTGGAATAAATAGGTGAGGATCCCCTGTTCCCAGCAGCCAAGTAAGAGCTGGGAGAGAGGGAGAGCATGACCCTCTCTCACACTTCTTTTGGTCGGTATAAATGGCAGCCTAAAGGCTGACAGGAATTTTCCCCCTCTCTCACTGTGGTCTGAATTGGGAGTATTCCACAGAGGTCAATGAAGCTGAGTAAGAGCACTGCAGCCAGAGCAGCTGCCAAGCAGCCATCAGGCAAGACTATGTCAAGACACAGGGACCTGGGCTAGGACCCAGGATGTCCCTGTGGGTCCTGACCCCTTCCACCAGGTCCAGGCCTTTTCCTGTCTCTCTGGCAGCAGCACAGCCCCCCCAGGTCTGTTGCTACCGCTGAGCTGTGCGGCTGAAGGGGATGGCACACTGAAGCAATTTGCCAGGCTGCATGACAATTACTGACACAGATGCTCCTGTGTCAATATGGGCTCTTCTCTCCGTTCTGGTTACAGCGATGGGTGTGCCTGGCGGGCACTCCTCTCGGCGCAGGCCAGTAGGATTATGGGGCTGGGAAGGGGCCATGACTGCCTGGGCTTGCAAGAGCAGAAGCAGACTCAGAGGTTGTCCCTGCTCCCTCCCCTCTTCCAGTCTTTTTATCAGGATCTTCAGCTGTCTGCCATCCCCACACTCTTCCCTCTGTCCCCCGCTACCCACATACTGTAGCTCTCTCTGCAACATCCCTGCCTTGCTGCCTGTTTGGAGATTAGGGGTGAGAGAAAGGGGCAGTGTCCAACTCATTTCTGTCAAAAGCTCTACATCACTCATGCCCCCTCCTCCTTTCAGTTTCCTCTTGTCTCAATTGTTCCCCTTTTAACTCAGATATCAGTCATTGCACAAGTGCAAAAAAATTACATGCTTCACAAACACAAGAGAGGTGAGATGGGGCAGATTTTAGGAGGGTCAGGACAGGCATAAGGAATTACAGACAAACCCCTTCACCCTCTGAGCAGTTCTGAGAGCCATCTTCTCCTGCCAGCTTTTCAACCGGCACCAAAGTCTATGTGTTTTTGCCTGCCAAAGGCTGAAATGCAGCAAAAACACTCACATCCAGTATTCAAATGTCATCAAACTCCATCCAAACAGAAAAATGTCATCAAGGTGACATAAAGACTTCAGCCAGACACTGTAAATGATACACATTGCCATCACCACGTCCTCCTGAATGCCTTGGATGATTCCAAGACCCCTGGGGATGCGGTGCTACTAGTTAATCAGGTCTGCATGAACAAAAGGGTCCTACCCTTGGCTGTAGCTTCAGCACCAGGTGGATAGACAAGCAGTCCTGAGCCATTTGCTGCCCAGATCTGCCTGACCTTGCCTCTGCATAGGCCCAGAGGGGCTGTGTCCAGGAGTGCCAAGTCTATGCCTCATAGCTGCACCCTCACCAGTGCCTGTCCCAAGTTTAGACATCGCAGTCAATGCTGAAGGCTGAGACATGGAACACTCTGCCAGACTTCTTCCAGCACACCTTGAGGTGATTTGAGATATCACTGCTTTCAGCTGCTCTTCTTTGTTTGCTACTTCCTGTCTCATGGGAGCACATCCCACTGCCCCCAGGCTGGAGCAGCTGAGGCTCAGCCAGTGTTGCCCTCTGCCAGCTCAGCAATGGCAGATGGGTCTCCAGGAGAGGAGCAGCTCACCTGGTGAGCTGGGAGATGGTCATGTGTGTGACAAACCCACCAAAACACTGTCTGCTACCACATGCTATGTAACACCATGCCTTTTCCTCAGAGAAAGCCACCACTGGCTTAACTCTAGGACAAAACCACCTCTGGATGTATCCTCAATGTCTTCTGCCCTTTGAGGAGACCAGCAAAGCAGTCCGCTGCTCCTGGCAGTGCTGCACAAAACTGAAGAGGCCTCCCTCAGCCCCAAACCAGCTTCCTCCTGATGCTCCTCTGGTGTAAAAAAACCCAAACCTGTACTGCTCCTTTAAATGTGGTGCACGTTAAAAAAAAAAAAAAATTGACAAGCTCCCTCACTCTCAAAAGAGTGAGAAATTTTCATTGATTGATTTCTTCATGGCTTCTTAAACAGATAATTAATTCACCGTGAACCTGCGGACACACCGTCGTGAGTCGTTAATATTGTAAATTCACATATACTTCAATAATCGCCTGACCCCCCCGTCACCCCGAAAAACAGATAGCTGTGCAGCAAGGAGGAGGGGAACAGGGGGGGAATTGATTTTCGAAGACATGAAGGGATCACCCAGCAAAGGGAAGCTATTGATTCTCTTTTATAAGACACCGCTATAATATTTATTCTTTTGTAAACAGAATTAACCCAGCATCATGGGTCATTCCTATCGAACAACTTTCCTCACATGTGCACAGCAATGTTGATTGTATCAGATGAGGTAGAAACATCCAAACTGTACCACCCACCCTGGCTCGCACCTCAGCATCTGCTCAGCCCCCCCCTGCCGGGTCCTGCCACCATGGCGCAAACCCAGCTGGCGCAGGGCTGGCCGCAGCCGGGCTCAAAATGGGCAGCCCAGGGAGCAGCCGTGCTGTTCTCACCAAGTGCTGCTGGCACCGTGGTGGTCTTGGGCTGCCTCGTGCTGGGGGGATCCTGCAGCTGGAGCTACAGAGCCCATGGTGCATGGCTGAGCTGTGACTCCCACCTACCCACAGTTGCTGACAGAGGGGGAATTGTGACACAAAGAAGAACTTCTCTCCATCCCCCAGCCCTCTCCCGCTCTGGAGAGGCTTCTATCCTGCACATTCTCCATGGTCACCCAGAAACCCATCCAGCACGAGACAGGGCAGCAATTGGTGTGAGGACTCTAACACTTCCAAGCTCCTCTCTGCCCACCCATGGCAGGGGATGCAGACAAAAGGATCCATGGGGGGCATCACACTCCAGAGCCCTGAGGCTCAGTGGCCCCTTGCACGGGGACAGCACAGGGACAAGGAGCAACAGGGCTCCCTGTTACTGAAGCATGAGCTGTTGTTTCTGAGGGGACAACTGCATTTCATCCAAATGAAGGTCACTCCCGAAGGGAGTGAGAGCCTGAATGGCAAAAGTGACTAGCAAAAGCCAAACGGCGGCTTCTAGATCAAGCATCCCAAGGAAGAGCCAACAAGATGTGATCCAGTCAGGGAAGGATCTGTAAATCCTGCCTGGAGCTGTTTTCCTTCCATGAGTTTATCTACATAAACAGCAAATCACTATTCCCCATAAGAGACTACTCATACACATTCAAGTCTCTTGAAGATGCATCTTTGTGGGACATAAAAACGTGTTCTGTGCAGAAAAGGATGCAAATGTTTGCCTTGGGTACAAACATGAGGGAGGTCTACAAAAGTCTAGAGGCTGTAACTGTGAAAATCTTGGCTGCCCATCAACTCCCAAATTGCCATCTTGTACCACCATGCAGTCCAAAACAAAGATAGAAACCGTAACAACACAGGGCTTCCTTGCATTTGCCTCACCAATGTGAAACAGTGTTTCCCAGCAAGGCCTTCCCAAGAACTTCTGGCACGAGAAGTATGATTGAGATTTCATAAAAAACAAAATCGGCCACGTTTCATGGCCCATCCCAGAGCCCGCGGGGCCGAGGTGTGCCTGGGGGTGCCCCGGAGGAAG
>NW_008236478.1:1978721-1979888 GCF_000691975.1 Corvus brachyrhynchos
GGCCGGTGGCCTGGAGGAGGAGAACGCCAGCCCCCCAGGTCACCTCGCGGCCCCCGCCGCCAGACGAGTGCCTTTCCACTCCAGCAGCGCCCCTGAATGCGCTAATTAGCCCCCCGAGCCCGGTGCTGGGAAAGGCCACACCGCTCATATGACCGCCACGAGGGGCCTCGGGGAGCGTCACCGTGCCCCGGTCCTCCCGCAGCCTCGGGTGGTACGTGGCGGAGGGAGGCCGCGGCTGGGTGCAGGTGCCAGCCCTGGGGCTCGCCTGTGTTAGGGCACCCCTGCAGCGGGGCTCAGAGCAGGTGCTGGCCCTGGAGGTGGAGGGGGCTGTCAAGGTGATGCTCTAAAAGGCTGTGGGGAGAAAGGAACAAGAGGCCCCGAACTTGTCTAAGGGCAGACGTACATCACAATTAATTCAGGGCTCTTTCCAAAACAAAGGCTCTCTATGGATTTCAACATGTTTGCACAAGAGTGGACAGAAAGAGCAGCAAAGTGTCATCTTGAGGGCCCCCTCCCTATCTGTTGCCTCTGCCTTCCCTGCCCACACATTCAGCACATCTTCAGCACTGTCTCCTTCTCTTCAGACCCTTTCTTGCTACCAGTTCACTTTTGTTTAACTTATTTTTTTTTACCATGCCACACATGCTTTGCTTTCCACAGGCTTCCCAAGGCTCCACTGTGAGGCATCCATGGCTGTGATGCTCCACATGCTCTTACTTGGGGCTACTTAGCACAGGGAAGCTCATGGCTACAGGAGACCTAGTATAGCAGCCACACACTAGAAAGCTACCGCTGGCAAGGGGAAGACTCCACCCTAGCTCTGCCCTCTTTCCCCTGGACTTGAACAACATCCAACTCAAGCCTCAGCAGACACCACTCTATTAAATGTACAAAAGCGGTTTCTATAAAAAGAAAGAAGGCCACCAGCTATATGAGACTTCAGTGACAGTGGTAGGATAAGTGAAAAGGCAGAGGAGAGGGAGGTCACACATGAAGACCAAGGCAAATGGCTGTGTCATGAATTCCTTCTCATCCCTGTCCCATTTGACTCCCCATGCAAGCCCAGAGGTGATGGCCAACAGCTTTGTCCTCCTATGGTCTCCATCATGAACGAGCAAGAGCAGAGGGCATCTCAGTGCACACCTGCAGTTCTGTGTGATACTTTCT
>NW_008236478.1:1979976-1992089 GCF_000691975.1 Corvus brachyrhynchos
TCACTTCTGGGATCTGCACTCTAGCAGACCCCAAGATCTCTCACATCCTTGCAGTGAGTATGCAAGGTCTCACTCAGCCAACACATACCAGTTAAACCAGGCTGACATACAGCCTTTTGTGCAGATGGCGACACAGAACAAGCCACATCGCCTGATTTGGCTGGGTGTGCCATCAAGTTCAAGAATTCATCAGCTCCAAGGCTCTCCCTCATGGTGTTCACAGCCCTCACAGCAGTGTGGTGCTCCTCCCTGGATCTTCAAGCACCCCAAAAACCTGGCAGTAGTCAAAGCCTTTCAGAGGCTCCATGCTGGTAAGGAAAAAGCGGTACTGTATAGAGGAGTAAACAGCAGGTAGTAAAGCAAGGCCATGGATTAACCAATTCATCTTTGATTTTCCTCCTTCCCCTCCCTCCCCCTTCTTTCTCTATCCAGCTTCCAAGGGCAAGAGCTTCCAGCTGGGGCTGCTTTCTCACCTGCAGCACCACCCCACCCCCCAAGCCCCAGAGGCCTGCATTGCACCCCAGGATCCTGAGAACAACTGCAAAGAGCCAGGAGGCCTCGTATGAAAACCCAACAACCCTAGCGAGAATGTAATTGCCTCCAAAGCTAGCAGTGCTGGCAGGAGAAGCTGCCTTCAGTGCAGCCTTTCCACAATCACACGCGTCACCCAGGTGCACAACATCTTTTGCAAAGGCCCAAGGGACTCAACAGCTCTGTAAGGCCCTAAGAGAAGGGAAATTGCTATCAGAGACTCCTGTCGACTCCACAGCCCACCAAGGAGGCTGCTGGCTTCTACAGGCCATCCCCCATCTGTTGGAATAGCAGGAAGTTTTACGTTAGCAATAAAAAATAAAAAATGCTGGAGTCCAACTGGTGACTGAAGTCTGGTGCCAGGCTCTGCTGCAGAGACATCACAGCTGCTTACAGTGCCTGCTCGGAAAGAGGTGCTCATTAAACATTTGCCTTGGGTTCGTTTCCTAATGCTAAAAGCAAACATTCACAACAAAAATCTGTGAGGGAGGGCTGCAAATCAAAAGTTTGATTTTATGAAAACAAATATTATCAGCCATCTGACTCTAGGCTCTTCTTCCTTTGCGTTCTGCTCTTAGCCTTTAGGAGTTATTTTGGAAAGCTTAAGGCCACAAGAACTAGAAGTGGTTTTTATTTTCTAATTGAGAACCCTAGCTTTTCAGCTAAGAGATCATGCTTTTGAGAAGACCCCAAGTAACCAATACACTCTTCAGAGCTGGCAGAAGGGGTTTTGAATCATAGAACTACTTCAAGATACAGAAAGGGCTTTTCTGAGGTGGATGTTTTTGGTGGAGTTCCTGCCTTTTCTCCAGCTATGGAGGTGCTTTCAATAGCTGCAAATACTTTCCATGCATGAGCCGTGAATACTGGCAGATGAAAGCTGAGGAGTTGAACAAACTGGACTACTAAAACACAGAATGCTCATCAATGCCAGGCTGCTCAGAGGAAAGCTCTCATCAGCAGAATCCAGACAGCAGAGCTGTGAACAGAATTCAGAAGTACCAACATCCCAATGTTAACAACACATGAGGTCTCTAGCAGGAGTGGGAAGCTCGCAGCCAGTAAGCCAGGCAGCACCCATCACTTTGCATTGTATAGCCCAATATGAGCTAACACTAATGCTAGTACCATTCAGCTGCACCTGAAGTAGTTTGAAAAGTTTATTTAGCAGGTTCCTCACATTGCCCTGAAGCATAGTGAGCTCTGGCTGGCTGCAAGCCCATCTACTACCATACTTGGGGCTGAGCCTTCACATCTCCCACTGAAACCATCTCAGGAAGCCAGAGCTCCCCAGGCACCACTGCTCTGCTTACACCCCACACCAGAGCACTGCTGTGCAGCATCCATGGAGCATGACATCGCTTGCCTGCAGCTCTCCTGGTGGCCCTTCTGCACCTGGGAGCCCATCTGTCTCTGGGCCCACCCTTCTCAGCATGGCCAGCACCAAGCCAGTCTTGCCCAGCTCTGTGGGCACCTGGGGGGAAGCTGGCCTCCTTGTGGAGCCACACTGTGAGGCACTGACATGAATTGATCCGTAAGCCGCTCCTGATGTTCTCCACTTCTGATTGCTACATTTTTTGTGACAAATTGATAAACTGCATCTCCACTCAGTTAAAGATTTGATCTCGCTCTCTTAATCCGCTATCAATAAGATATTAATCGTGCACCCAACCCGTTCTGTTCCCCGTCTGCCTGCAAATCCAATAATCATTTCAGAATTCACAGCCGAGTGGGGCACTCCCTTCAAACAATTAATTATAGGGGAGTCTCATTTATTTTCCCTGTAACTCTCTTCCCCCCTCCCCTTCCCCTGCCTGCCTGTCTCCTTTTTCCCCTCTCCCTCCTTCCCCAGCTGAAATTCATGCTCAGCAGAGACAGGAGGTGGGAGTGCAGTTTAGACTGGGAGCTGAAGAAGTTCTGCTGAACTCGCTTCCATTTGCTGCTCCACACAACAGATTAAACCCTACTTTGCCCAGCCCCCAGATTTCTCTGAAGGTGGAGGCCAAATTCACCCCAAAGCTAAAAACCTGAATAATCCCCACTACTGCATAGTCCCTCTTAACACCTCTAGCATTTGCTCTGCTAGTGACTTGGGATTTCCACCTCTGGCCAGCCAGGACAGGGTTTATTCATGCCCAGAGCCACATGCCTCAGGGCAGCTCTGGTAAAGGAGAGTTGGATGAAAAGTCTCTGTGTGGGCCATGAGGATGGATGAATTGATAACAACTGAGCTTTATCCACACATCCCATTGACATTTTCTAATAGTCTGCACTGCTATCTGAGTGCTTCTTGATTTGGACTTTAGAGATTTAGTTTCTGTCCCTGGTCCAGAGGAGAACCAAGCTACCTGGCCAGCTGTGCTCTCAGGTAAGGTCTCACTGCACTCTTCCTTCCCTGTCCAGCTTCTTCTGGCACTGCATCTCAACAGCCAGCCCATTTCAAATTATGCTGTTAGGGAAATTAGTCCAGGTAAGAATTTGTAGCCATAGCATTCATATGAAGGCCAGATACACACATTAAAGTAGTTTGTGTCCCAGATTTGCTACCACAAGTGCTGGAGACCAAGAACATAGCCTAAGGGGAGGTAAAAAGTCTTTCATTGTCCATGCTACAAATACCAAGGAAAAAGCATAAGTTAAAATGTCCCTCACTGTCAGAGGACTCACTCCTGAGGTGCATCTTTTGCTTCATCCTCCTTGTCATCCTCCCTGTTTACCTCAAACCCCACAGGAGACAGGGGCACTATGACCAGAGATGGGAAGGGCTGGGAGAGAGGAGCTGTCACCAGTAATAGCTGCTGTAAGCATTGGCAGGAAGGCCAGAGGAAAGAGCGTCTCTGCTCCTGTGTGGGGACAGGAGCAGGGCTCTGACAAGCTCTTTAAGCTCCCCAGGCTCCAGAAAATGCTGTGCAAAGTGTTTTAGCAACAAAAGTCTTGAGAAGAACAAACACTCTAATCCCTTAATGAGCCGGCTGATCCCCCATCTTGGCTCTGGCTACTCTAAAGAGCCACACGCTCCCCTCCTCCCTGGCCCCCGACCCCCTTTGGAGCAACCCGCTGCGGCCGCCTCAGAACTGATTCAAGGTGCTCTTCGGGATCCAATCCAATTACCCTGCGTCCTGCTGAGCGGCCCCACAGACAGACTAGCTCTTTCAGGGCAGAGTCTTATGGCCTGTTAATCCTCCCCTCATTAAAAGGCCTTGTTCCTCCCTCCTCAGAGATGAAAAAAAACCCCACAAAAAACCCCTCAACCCCACACTGGGAAAAGTTTACGCAAGAGAGCCCCAAAGCAGAGCATGAAAGCTGGCCTGCAAGCTGCGGCCTCTGCCCGCTCCCAGGGGTCACCTCTGCGCAGCGCAGGAGTATCTCTGCCTCCTCCTGCCCTCAGACCTGGCTCACCCATGAAGAGAACGGGCAGGCAGCCGTCCCTCACACTGTACTTACGCTGCGGCTTTATTGGCTTCTCTTTAATGGGCCTGTCATTAAGGCAGGAGGAAGCTGGGTGGGAGGGTTCCCATAAAACTAAGGCCTCAGCTAATGAACACAGCACCTGAGGGGAAAGGATGCAGGAGCTGCGGTTGTTGGTCACACAGGGCTGAGCTGGATGTCGACAGCCTCGCAAGGACAAGGGTCCCTCCTCAATGGGAGAGGAAATGTCAGAGCAGCCCCCTCTGCCATCCACCCCTCTGGTACCACGCATGCAGGAGGGACCAAGATCTCTGTCCCAGAGGGTGGCCATTCCCACACCTGGGAGTTCTCCTCAACACTTAGCTGGAGGGATGAGTCAGAGGTCAGTCAGCTGCAACCACCGCCTAACAAACGTTTGTAATGCTGCTGTGATTTTGCACCTCTCCTGCTTCCTTCTGTTGGAAGATGCAGTCACAAACCCCAGCATTTTCCTTCCAGCTGCACATGCTATCTGAGCAGCGCAGGTTCAAATCCACCAGTCGTACTGTAGATAGTGTTGCTGGTACCAGTACTCATTAGCCCATTGATAGCGTGTAATGAAGAGTAGGACCACTCCTCTTCTGAGGGAAGGTCCATGTATGTATAAGCCAGGCACTCCCTGCAACAGGTGTCTTCAATTTAACCTATTACACATGGCAAAAAGGAAATATGGTAATGCTAAGAAAATACTTCATAGTCATGTTTTCCAAAATAAATTACAGTTCTGATTGTTACTGTCTGGTAAGCTGGATTTACATCCCCACCAACACACCACAGTGCAGAATTTCAGTCCCAGATCCCAGGAGTGTTAAAAATATTGCTAAAGGTGGAGATCAACCTAGTAAGTTTGGGTGGAAGATAGTAAAAAAACCAGCGTTAGGTAGTATGATAGGATAACAGCAAGGACTTCTCTCTAAAGATAAGGAAATAAAAATGAAGCAGAATAAAATTAAGGGAGGAACTTCCTGGCAGTGAAACTAACTAGGAATCTTCACTATTTAAAGCCCTGAGAAAATTGCAGTGAGGAAAAGCACTATAGGGGTGCCAGAAGAGCCTGAGCAGATACTGCAGTACAACACAGAGCTTGGGGAATCACAGTTTTATTCTTGGTCCTGATACCAGTTTGCAGTACAGCCTCACCACATTAAATTCGGCACATGTTCAGATAATGCTCCCATCCCTCCAACTGCCAACATATAGAAGTCACTTGCCAAATTTAGCACAGGCTCTCAGTTAGAGGTAACCTAAGCATCATGATTTCTGGGCTCAGGAGAATATTAATTCCACAAAGTTGTCTCAAAATTGAGGCAGGATCACAATTCACATGAAAGCTGCTATGGAGGTGGTCAGCCTCCCTCCAGAGCTGCAAGGGTTCCTGGCAGTCATAACATGTATGAAAAGGAGCCACAAGAATGAAGCAGCTAATTTTTGTGGGGCGAATGGCTCATCCCAGCTTGGTCTAACCCAGGAACTGGTGAGTCAGGCTCTGCTCTGGCTATGCACTCTAAGGAACAACATATCTGTGATGGTCTGATGCAATGGGGCTCAGGATTACAGGTGACTGAGAAGGATTTTACTCGTAACAAAAGGCATGATTAGATCTTCCTAAAATTTTGTTGTTGCAGGAAATTGCAGCATGGACTTACTAAGCATTTTCACAGTAGATTTTTTTTTTCTTAGAAGACAGAAGAGAGAAGTGAACATATTAAGCTGTAAGGGACATTTTTTCAGTGAGGTTTTGGATTGAATTAAGTTCTTGGGAGAAAGAATGAAAAAAACCATTCAAATCTCTGACAACTTTTTTCCCTCCTCAGAAGAAAAAAAAAAATTCCTTACCAGTCTGTCACAGGCCCCAGGGAGGTGAACTGCATGATCTAATTGGGCATTATCTCAGTCTTCTCAAATTTCTCTCTTGTCACGCAGTCTGCTTTTTGACCTATGCCAAGAGAAACAACGTTGGCATGCATCCTTTTTGGCTTTGACAGAGCCTTTTTCTGCTCAGCTCTCTTCCACAAATTCTTTCTAGTTATGCCATCTCATCTATTCACTTTGCACTTGCACATTTAACACCACAATTACAACACACAAGATTAGAAATCAGACTCACCTTTTCCCACCTAGGGCTGTTTTCTTCTTACTCTTTGTACTCTCTTCAGTAGGACCAATGAAACCCACTTGTTCACTTCAGTTTTTTTGTTAATGGTTAGGTTCATTTTTTATTCTTTCTTATTGAACCCAGCCATCTGCAGAGAACTACTTCGCTCAAGAACTTGGTCTCTGCTCACCGGTTGACTGCCATCAGGTGATAATTCCTCCCCATCTGTTGTTTGAAATGATTTTCTAAATCATTTCTGTGAATGGTTCCAACTATCTTGGTCAGCTTTTACTGGATGGAGTG
Organism: Corvus brachyrhynchos; assembly: GCF_000691975.1. Classification (NCBI taxonomy): domain Eukaryota; kingdom Metazoa; phylum Chordata; class Aves; order Passeriformes; family Corvidae; genus Corvus; species Corvus brachyrhynchos. The sequence continues at coordinate 1,986,353 of NW_008236478.1, forward strand.
GTCACACACTCCATTTCTTTCCCCATGAGTCTTCAGTCTCTTTTAAAGTCAGGTCTTGGGTGACAATCCTGGAATTTTTAGAACAAAATTTTCCATTAGCTCCCATTAAATTTTACTTACAAGTGTCTTGTTCCACAAATACTCTGATTAGCAAACCTGTCTACTAGAACACCATCAGAAAACACACATCTAAGAGAGAAATCCCAAGGAAACTTAAGTCTTTTGTTGGATAGCACACTAACTGAAAATGCTTTCTGTTTGAAAATTTACTTCATTATAGGCTGAGTTCAGCAGTGCCGCTGCAAATGCAGACCTGGTCCTTTGACACCACACAGAATGCTGGGAGCTCTGGACTCGATCCAGCAAAATATTTAAGCACATGAGCAGCTTAAGAAATTAAGTGCATGGTTAAATATCTAGCTAGATCAGGGCCAAAACATTTGGCATCTCATAGGATTGCTCCATAAAAATGTTCTTCATTTTAAAAAAGGTCATGTTTCATCAAAAATATATTAGGAATTACCAACTTCCTTTTTAGATGCAATTTAACATGGTTATCTAACATAATATCATGGCTTTAACCCTTTTCTCTGGAGACAGTTATTTAGAGAAAGGGATCTTCTTATATCATGTCACTCAGCTACAACACGAAGCTAATTTCTTTCCAAGGTGTCGCCTGGGAATCCCCCCTTGCAGTTGTGACCAGTCTCTGCACATTCCAGCAAAGAAGGAAAGGTGGTCTGAAGGACACAAATATGCAAAGACTCATAGTTTACAAAGGGTATGTTCCAAAACAGTGTTTGTAGCAGGACATCTAGGGGCTGGCCCAGATATGGAGGTCAGATACAAGCATATGAGCCAGACTTGCTCTCTCTTTATCAAGCAATTACTTACACTGTGGTTAGCACAGACTGTGAGATAGAGATCAGAGCCTTCTGTGCTACCTACCAGTATGAACGCAGAGTTACTGTCCCACAGACCTTCTGTCCAAATAACCGCTGCAAAAACTGGGAGGGGAAACTGCGCTTTGCCAACGGACAGAGCAAAAAGCTTTCCCGTCTCTCTTTCCAGAAGCAGTTACAGGGGCTAGCACTGGAGAAGACTACAGGACATCGGCAAGATCTCTTCCTTCACGCTTAAAATACCACATCACAAGTTTAATGGAGCTGACACATGGTCCACCACGTCCTCCTCTGCCCACTACCACCTTCGGCAGTCTATCCCTGTACCCAAGCACTGGGGACACTGGAAGCCCATGGGGGCAGGGAGTTGCGCCAGTATCTCCCAGAAGTGATAGATCAAGAGGAAGTCAAGTCAAGCTAGATGGCCCTTTACTGATCCTCCCTCTTAGGGCCATAAATAGCTCTATCCTCTGTGACCCTCGGCCTCCCACAGCCCGTCCCCACCTCTGCCCCCTCCCCAGCACAGGCTGCTCCTTGCCCTCTGCAGATCATTGTCTCCCTGTTAATTGCTCTGTCTATGAGGAACAGGTCAGCAGCTTCAGGTGAGAGCCAGAGAGAGCTGTTAATAAGTAAATGATAAAAAAGAAAGTTACAGAATGAACTTGTTTCTCTCCAGGACTTGCCTTGCAATTTGGCAACCACAACTGTCCTGTTGCAAAAGGGCTCTTTTTATCTCTCCTTGACCCAAAACTCTGACAGTAACGTTAAGCACAAACATGTGACTCCCAGCTCCAAAAAGAGTGTGTGTGTGTGTGTGTGTGTGTGTGTATGCACAGGTCTTGCCAGTTTAGAGGCTGCCCTGATGGCCCTACTGTATCTCCCTGTCTGTGTTACTAAACAAAACATAGCAGGAAACAATATGCCCTCAGATCATTCCTACTGTTTAACTACAAGGTGGGGGATGGTTTTGCCTCTCAGACAGTACATGGCGACAGAGACAGCCTGTGACACCAACCAGCCCTACTAGACAGCACGAACAAAACCTCCAGCACCATCCAGCATGCCTTGCAACCCTGGACACCGGTACTTGCACACCTCGGGGCCCCATCATGCACTAATGCTCCTGAGATGCAGTGTGGCACTTTCCTGTGACGCCCTCTCTCAGTATGAGCCATGCAGTGCCACACAGGAGCCATGGTGTTGCAGAACCAGCAGTCCCAGCCATTGCTGCTGTCTTTAAGTGTTACAAAACTCACGGAACTCACAGGAAATCTCCTCTCAAAACCAAGTACGACATGAGAGACGAAGCGTTTGGAGTGCATGCAAGCTACCAGCTCCATCCCAGAGGAGACATTGCAGGAAGAAACTTCTGATGTTAGGAGAGCTTAGAACAGACTTGTTCCCAGCCTCTGAATCAAGCATCAACCAGAGGGCCTAAATTTCCCCTGGAAACACTACCCTGGGCTTGTGCCATCTGGCTTATTGGACATGCTGTGGCTCCCACCCTTGTCCATGTCATAGTCATTCCTGTTGCTGCCCCTTCCCAGGAGGAGGTGCTGTAGGGTGGTGGCCGCACTCCTCCGCTCTCCACCTTTGTGAGCCTAACCCTCTGGGGTCTCATATTCCTTTGAAACCTGAGTTGTGTTGATGGATATATTTGCTGGGTGCCTCCCGTCTCTCCTGGGCTTGGGCTGCCCTGTCTGGAAGTTCTGTGAGGGAGAGGGGTCTGGAGTTTAAGAGCGTTATTGTTACCAGAGGAAGGAATTTTTGGTCCTATAAATCAGAGGCAGGCAGGAGTAGGGCCAGCATACTTGGGCTGTGTGAACAAACTTCATTTCCTGGGAGACTGGCCTTCAATCACCCTCTGTCATACTCCAGTGATCAGAGGTGGACATGAGAGGAGTTCATTAAGGTGGAAGAAAAATAATATAATAGGTCCTCCCCATGCATGCACTATTCCCGACCCCTGGGGGTGGCAAGACATCCCTTCCTTGTGCTGAGATCCAAAACACATACACACACAGAGCCGCTCACCCTGAATATGCTGGTATTCCTCTGCCTAAGCAAATTTCCTTCTAAAAATGGACACCTCGAACACAGACCGAGTTTTTTTTCTGGCTACTTTTCAGATGAACTCAGTTCCACTGTCTGTTGACTCGCTTTGTAATTCTTGGCTGCACTCTGTCGGAGAAGAATCAGGTCCAGCACTTGAGGCAAAAGGAATCGACAATTTTCTGAGCAAAACAGAACACTCAAAGCTCTCCTTGTTGATTTTGTTTCCTGGCTTTCTGAATGGATCTTTTTCTTTTTAGAGATTATCTCTTCTGTTTCTCTTTACCATCCCTCAGCACTGTTGGTTTTGATTGGAATTAGGAAAAGGGGCAAGAATGTGAAGTAGGCAAAAATTAGAAAAGTAAATACATTTAATGAAAAGAGAAAATATTTTGAGTTAAGGATATGGAAAAACCTCGAAGAGGAAAATGGTTAACAAAAAGTTTTGTGTTTTCAAGGGCAAATTGTGAGCCAGCCTGCTCTATGGAAACACAGAAAAGAGCTCTAGGCCTGAGACTGAGCTGGTGTCTAACATGGACTGGTGCAGTGGTGATACCACATGGAATAAAAGCCTTTCAGACTTCTGAGCTTGGCTGAGTTGGTGGCATCCATTTATATGCTTGTCACAAAAAGCGTAACTGAAAGAAAGACATAATTTATTGTTTTGACCACTTCAAAAACACTTTTCTTAGCAGTTCTTATAAGATCCAAATACAAACCAGAGCTTGGGCCACAGGACTCAGGAGACTAATACAAGATAAATAATGTTAATTTGGAGGTACTGCCCAAGTCCAGTTTGAGGCTGGTGGACAGCTGGTGCTTCCACTTCCTCTATGATAAAGGCACACATGGTTTAGGGAGCTCCTTGCAAGCGGTTTTAATCGATGTCTAGTTATGCTGCTGGACTCAGCTCCTGGAGAAATTTGTGGTTCTGTCCAGGCAGAAAGGGAGCCCAGGCACTGCCATCCTTGGTTCCAGGGTCTTGACTCTCTGTCTGTGATGTCTGTGGACCAAATCCACCCAGCAGGAAATGAGGAGGGGTTTGTGTGAACTGATCCTGGGAACAGAAAACTCTGGAACCTAGAGAGTGCACTGTGGAGCAGGAGCCTCTGCTCACGCCCATGACTTCACAAGGCTGTGCCTCACGTCCCTCACTTTAGCACAGTTCTGCTGTTGACATTTGTGCACATCTCAGCAGAGGTGGCCAGCTGCAGCAGGAGCACTCCTTCAGTCTTTGCTGGTAAGGGAAAGCCCAGAGACCTGCATCTTCTGGGGAAAGAGCAGAAGGTTGGTGTGCTTAGAGGGGCTGAGGGATACACTGATTCAGTGCATCCTCTGCGAAGATCATACCAAGAAAATTCTTCTTTCTTATGATCTTTTATGGTCTCCAAGGAAGGTAGCAAGGTACACCCACGTGCAGGTGAGCAATCCTAAGCAGTAGCAGACTGCTCCGGATTTGAGAAGCAGCTCTTACATTGGTTGGTATAAAATGAGTGATTCCTGCTTAATATCCAGAGGCTGAAGCTGGATGGCGAGGCAAAACAGGTAGTATTTAATTGTCCCATAAAATGAGTGAAGATATTCTCAGAAGATTTCTTGTAGGGACAGTTGCTGCATAGAAAACATAGAACTGTCTGGTGCTAACGTCTCCTCTAGAGAGATCAGACATTTCAAGTGGCACTTGATGAATAGTTACTGAAGGATTTTGCAGGCCTCCCAGATGAAAGAGGTTGTTGGAAAACAGGACTATGGGGTGGCTTTTCCACCGTGGTTGTTCATCACCAGAACGGCTGTTTGCAAACCTGCCTTTTTATTTACTGCACAAAATCTTTTTGAATGGAGTTTTTACACTAATATCTAAAAGGACAGCTGTACAGTTGTTAATGGATATACACCTCTGTTGGCTTTGAAGCTGCTCAGAGTATCTGCATTAAAGAAAAGTTCACTACATTTGTTGAGAAGTGCCAGAGAACCAGGATAAATTAACTCTAAGCTCTGCTGGACTGAAAAGCAAAGGGGATAGAACAACTGAGCTAAAAATCTAAGGCCATCACTGCAGCAGAGAGGAGAGAACAACATGCAATATTGATAATGCACTGGCTGGGGTCAAGGGACTGTGGCTGGAGATATGCAAGAGTACTGTCAGAACAAAGCATATGACAGAGGTGTACCCTATACCCAAACACAGCTATATGTCCCAGCCCACTCCCACTACATCAGAGCTCTCTTTGGGTCATTAGTGCTTGTTTTAATTTATTTCGCCAATTTTATCGCTGGAAACACAGTGATTTACAACCTTTCCTGAGTGCACAGATTAATAAGTCTTCTTCTCACTTCCCCTAGAGACAATTAGCACATGGCCATGATGGGAAATGACTGCAAGGAACACACAGGCAATATGCTGTGAGAGCTAGACATTAGGCTGAATTCTGCTTACGCACAGGGTCACTTGAAAGCCAGTAACCATGCTTTCCTCATCTGGAGGGAAAAGCCACCCCCATCACTGGGCAGAACACACAACAAAATGGACTGAACCACCTCTGGGGCACATCTGGTCACAGGGTGCAGTTTGAATTCAGAATCCTCTGGAAAGCTGGCATCTACTGGCCAGGAGGAGGCAGAGACCCCAGCCTCCTGCCTGTTATGCCACTGATTTTGTGTGTGCCCTCGAAGCCTCTTCTGCCTGCCCTTTTGGAGCTGACCCTGCTTTAGGTAGAGGTGAGTCCAGACACCTCCCAGGGTCTCTTCCAATCTGAACTGTTTTGTGACTGTGACACTCTCCT
>NW_008236478.1:1992112-2009978 GCF_000691975.1 Corvus brachyrhynchos
GGAAAGAGTTACAGCGACTGTCCTTAAGGTACAGACTTGACTTCCAGCTTCAGAAGGCTTTACTATTAGATGAAACATAACCAACAGATTGAAAAAAACACCCAACCAAAATAATGTGATCATCTTCCTCTTTTCCTTCAGGTTTGTCTGTTGCTTCCTATCCCAAGCCATCACTCTCTCACTTCCAGGCAGCTCCCTCCCTGCAAGCACTTTCACAGACTTGGATTTTAAAACAAGAACCAAGAACTCAAACTCATTCTTTCAAAATCAAAGGAGAAAGAGATGGCAAAAATATGCTGACTATTTTCTCACAGTTTTTTTTAGCTTACTGAAACTTCTTTCCTCCAGTTCGGATAAGTCAACAATACTTTTATTCTTCAAAGCAGAAAAAGATCCAGATTCTGAAAGTGAATATTCGAGAAAATTTTATCAAAAATTTTAGCAAACTTGCAGTCTTTTTTATCTCCACAGGTAATTTTTAAGTAACCCTTTCCACATATGTTCTGATGAAGATAATATGGTAAACCCCACTTTACAAGCAGGAAAACTGAGTCAGATACAGATAAAACCAAATATGGTGCTTCTGCTTCCCTGGGAATCTTCTTTTTTATTGCAGAGTACCATAATTAGCTACACAGTGTTCTCTGATCCACTTGTATAGCTGGAGCTGTAAAGGTGCTGTTAATAACCCAATACTGCCACTGCTCTGCTGACCCACACTTGTCACCTTGCTAAAGGGGTCCCGTAGGAAGCTGACAGACCTTTCAGTTGCCCTGAGACACCACTTAGGTGGTGTAGAGCTGTGAACACAGGATTCACCAGAGGTGACAGAGGAGTGTGTCCATCACTGTCCCTCAGCAAAGCCCTGGTCTGCATCTGCCTGCTCTCATCCTTTCCTCCTGAGCAGCTCAGTCTTGGTTCTCTCCTGAAACCCCATCTCTGAGCATCTCAGACTAAACCAGGAAGGTTTGGGAGTGACTCTTGTGGCATTCCAGCAACTCCTTGGAGTTTGCTGGTCTCCTCTGTCTCCTTTTCCTTTCCTGTGTCCCGATGAACGTGGCCACTGCCCACAAGCACTATGTGCTCACTGCCTTCCCAGCAGCTGCAGCTTATAGGTCTTGTGGGGCATATCCCCACAGCAATTGTACGACCTCTTGAATAGCACTGCTGTGATTTTGCTCTCCTGTTCAGGTTCCAGTGACAGCATTGTCCTGCATATTATCCGTGGCTTCCATGGAGCTCATTGCCATGGCAGGGCCCGTATGGAGGTCTGTAAGGACAGTTTCTAGTGTTTAAAACATCACTGAGGAGCTCAATTTCTCTGCTCAGGCAGAGCTTGTCCTGTCCTGGGAGTGTCTCATCTCATCTCTTTGCTCAGGTTATCCAGGGTTGCTTCCACCCTTGGTCTCCACAGATCCCCTTTTCCCTTCCCAGAGCAGCAGTGAGGCTGAGGGAGCAGCAGGACTACAGTGGGTTTCTGCAGAAGATGATGGGTCAGAGAGGCCAACGGGAGTGACTTTTAGGGTGTAACAGAGCTGACTGTGTTGCCTTTCTCTCCTCTCTGAACCCAGCCCCACTGATAGACATTAGTGGGTGGGAGGCTGGCTCACTCCAGAGAGCCTTTGACATAAAGGGAGTTTTCACCCCACCTCTTCATCAATCAAAACTTAAACTTATTTGTGCTTATACGCTACTTCTTAAGTAGAGAAAATAAAAACTGGGTTTAGGAGAGTGCAAATATTTAACAATAAAAAAACCACATTAATTTACCCTTTTTCATTTCTACAGAAGGATCCTTAATGGAGTCACATGACTCTTATTCTAAGTGATAAACCACAGGTCATAAAGCACCACTTTATCACTCTGCACAAGCAGTATAAATAACAGCTATTACCCAACCTCACTCCATCTGATAAGCTCAGAGATTTTCTAATATACATTTCTGATTTTTTTAAATAATATTCATGATCATTTGCTCTTGAGCGTTATGAGTCTCTGGCTATGTGGCCCTTGAAACCAGGGCCTGCAAGCCCTTGTACGATCTCCCTGATTTATGGCCATGTTGGTTGGGACTGACGCCCTAATGAAATCTGTGACACTGCATTAATGGGGCTGTTTGTTACCACCAGAGTTCAGCAGCTGGCTGTAGTCTCAGCACTGCTCAGGATGGTACACACACAGTCTATAAAACCCACCCAGTGGGCAGCAAACCTACCCTGCTGCACACACCACGGCACCAGCAGGGGCTGCCTGGTGAGGTCAGTGAAACCTCGAGGGTGCAGGTAGCGGGTCACGGCTCTGCACCTCCTGCCGCAGCTGCACGAGCACACGGAGTGCGTGACAAGCTCGGGGTCTTCCCTGGGCCCACGGCTACACACACAGACACACGGCTCTCAAGCGTGTAATTAATACCCAGCCCCCGGTGCGGAGTCATTGAGTTGCACCAGCCACAGCGACTGTGCACCATCAGATTACCCACTAACAAGTGCGTGCATACGGAGTGTATCTGACACACATCCCTTGTGCCTGCAGCAGCCCCGCAGCCTCAGCGCGATGTGCGGGCAAAGAAACGCTGCCCACGCCTCTCCACCGTCCTGCCCAGGGCTGGCTTCCCTCTGGTTCCTGAGCAAAGCCACAGGCCAGCACGAAACACCCGCCTGCGATGTGTGTGTGCTTCCGCAACATTTTCCATCGTGATCTACTTCCATCGACTGAGACATCTAAGTCAAATAGCCACCCAGTTCTCATCAACTCTGATGGCAGTTTGGAGGATGATTCATGTCCTCAGCTCAGAAAAACTGAGCCAGCATGTACGCAACAAAGATCTTGTGTATCCACTGCACAATAAAACATATCTGCAAGACAGTTATTTTAATACCAATATGCCCTATATAGAGATACATTATCGTGAACTCAATCTTGGACCTACCACAGCAAGCAGAGAGAGCTCCAGCTTTCTGTAAGCAGGGAGTGTTTGCACCTCTCCCTGGGCTAAGTAATCACCCTGAAGTTTTTACCACAGGTACATGCTTGAGTATCTAGATCTAATATAGACTGACTGAAGCAGTTCCTTTTTGTTGCAATCAGCTGCCATCAGCATGTGCTTTCTCTTGAGTTTTATTTGCTCCTGTTCATCTTTGTTTCATTTTTCCTTTTTTAAAATAGTGTACAAAACAAATGCAAAGATTTATGTTCATGCAATGCAGACTCCTATGCAACAGGAAATAAAAATTCCAAAAGCAAATATTTAGCCTTAATTCTGCCCTGGGGTAAAACTCTGTCAGCTGCTATAACCATATATTACCTATCAAATAATTCAACACAGCACACATTTTCCTCCACCTTAGGTACATACAAGGAGGAGTCTTAGTTCCTGTGCATTTCATTTTACAGTTTTAAATGCAGGACTATTCATTGAACTGAAAGCCTTCTTCGGAAACATTTTGATGTGAAAAATGGCAATACTATGGAATGTACTGTTGTGCCTTTAAAATGCAATGTCCTTTTTCAGGATTGCTTTTGTAGTATTTTTAATAGTCAAAATGGCTTAACAAGAAATCAGGGTTTGACCAATTCACATCTTCCGGAATTATTAAATAATTATAAATAATAAAGCACTGAGCTTAAAAATGGCAATTTAAAATCAGTAATATTGATATGGCTGAGTTTCATTTATCCTGGAAAGGAAACAGCTTTGACAAGATCATTTTTTTTAATAGAACGAGTGTGATATTTTTCTATCAGGTCTCTTTAATTCCAGTATCATAAAAATGTGGTATATCTTTATTGATAGACTTTAGCTGGTGCATTCTCTTCTCTACAGCATATATATGTTAATGATTTTCTCAGCACTGACATACAATATGTTTAACCAGACGATTTTTCCTTTCACTCAGTTACTTCTCTGAGCAGTAATTTAGTGGGCAGTTCTCAAATGACAGCTCTGAGAAATACATACACCATGTCTTGTTAAAAGTGTATTTTAATGATGTCTTGCTTGACCATGTTTCTTTTTTGTAGAATTGTAAATAATTCCTACTCTTCTTGTGATCTGTAGCTGGAGAGACACAAGACTGGAGGAGACCAGCTCTGCAATCAAGTGCAGTGCATTTGCAATCACTTTGCAGCAGGTGTTCAGGCTGGAAGAAACCACAAATCCCTCCCTATGCCTCAAACCTGCTTGTGTTAAAAAGACACACACACCCAACAAATAAAATCCAAAACCCAAAGCCCTTGGAAAAAGTAATAGCACATCACAGGAAAATAGCAGGAGATACCTGGAGCCAGAGCATCACCCACTGCTGGGACCTGCATGGGCAGAGAGGAGTGTGGTACATGAATAGGCACAGCTGATCTCAGCACATTGCAAATGTAACTCTAGTCAGGCAGTAGATGTGCTCTCTTTAATGATATTACTGAACAGATTACATAAATGAGTGAGAATTTATGTACAGAATTTGCATGTGTTTGCAACTGATCTGAAACTTATAAATACATTTCTGTATTTACATGCACAAGTAAATTAATATTGATTTCCAACCAGCAAGCACCACCAAAATGGCATTCAAGTGCATGTTTCCAGGTGCAAAGTATTTAGCTAGAGAGCAAAGGAAGCGAATTTGCAATGAGAGCTGTGAAACTGTGGATGCAGTTGTGGAAAGAATGACTTGCGCTGTTTGTGTTGCAGCAGTGCTGGAGGTTGCGGGCACCCTGGGGATCTCCTGGGCAGAGCACTCTGCAATCCTGCTGCAAAAGGGCTTCTCCCCAGCATGTGCTAGTGAGACAAGTGCGTCATCTTAGGAACACACAGGTCTAATTCCCAAGTGGGTGTTCATTCCCTGCCCAGAGAGCTTTATTATATTGGGTGCGCGGCTCAACTCGATGGGTAGGCCATTAATGATTTACAAGCCATTGACATGAGCTCGCTCAGGGACATTGTGGCTGTTGCATGTACCAAGTCTGCTCCTGCATTGCTTCATTTTCAAACCCCTGCATAGCTGCCATCTGCACACTCTCAGCACCCCTGCTCCCCAGCTTCTCACTCCCCAAGCTCTAACACAATCATGCATTCTCCAAAGAGGATTCTCTTCCTGACCACGCACATTCCTGAGCTTGGATCCACTCCTTCCCTCACCTTCCTACACAGCCTCCTACCTTTCCTAGGGCAGGGCCACTACCCTGGGGAGACATGCTGGTTCCCAAGGCACCATTCCTCACTGTCCTCCTGCTGTGCGCCCAGTCCAAAGTGAGAATTTTGGGACAGGGCTGGAGAGGGCAGGGGGAAGAGTAGCTGTTGGGGCCGTGTGAGTCAAGTCTAAACACTTCTCCTCTTCACCAGAAAAGGCAATTACTTTACCAAGGATTCGGTTTTTAGCCAAGGTATTACAATCGCATCTCTCTGGATTTGCTTTTGTTTTTTCCTTCTCCTTTCCCTGAAACTCCTCCTGATGTTTGGTGCATTTTTCTTGTGTATGCTTTGTTGTTTTTGGGTTATTTTGTTGCTATTGTTGCTTGCAGCCACCAGAGAGTTCCCCTTCCTCTGGTTAATGGCTCATTAACTAGCTCTCTCCATGCAGGAGTAGGGCCTGGGAAGTGCTGAATTCTGGAAAATCCTCACCAGCACGAACCATTTGCCAGCAACAAAATCCTCTTTTCAGAGGGGGCCCTGTGTCATGGGGCAGCAAGGGGAGACAGTCCATGGATGGGAGGGATAGGGACAGAGCCCACAGGAGTGTGGGGCACAGGCATTGTTGCTATTTCTTGAAAAAAAGACACTGGCTGTTGGGAAGAGGGGGGAGAGGAGACAGGAGCTGGATTGTTAGAGGATTCAATGAGCTGTGCCCAATGTATTCGAAAGGTGCTTAAGACAGCCAAAGCTCCTCACCAAACATACACTGCTGTGAACAGCACAGCAGTGCCCACAGGCTGCAGAGAGGCAGCCCAGCTCCCCCGCCCCTCACACAGCACACCCAGCGACGGGCACCATCCCCTCTGCCCCTGCCCCGCACCACCACAGCATGGTCAAGGCGTCAAAGCTTCCACCCATGCTCACCTGGACTTCTGACTACCCAAGAAGAGGTGCCTACCTCAAACCCTTCCCCTCCCTCCCATCTGCACTTTTCCAGGTAGAAGATGACTTGCAGCTTTAGGCTGTCCCACTCAAGCAACCCAATGGCCAGGCCAGATCCCCTCTGCCCCTGCCCCGCACCACCACAGCATGGTCAAGGCGTCAAAGCTTCCACCCATGCTCACCTGGACTTCTGACTACCCAAGAAGAGGTGCCTACCTCAAACCCTTCCCCTCCCTCCCATCTGCACTTTTCCAGGTAGAAGATGACTTGCAGCTTTAGGCTGTCCCACTCAAGCAACCCAATGGCCAGGCCAGAGAGGAGGTACAGGATTTTCCATAGACGTAAAAAAGAGAATTCAAAGCAAGTCTTGGGATTGACAGGACTAGTGAAACCTGTTTACTCATAGCTTTGTGTCCTGATTCCTTTGCCCTCCCTCCATCACCACTACAATAATGGCAGGACAAATTCTCCTCCAGTGCCTTGCATTGTCCCAGAAGGACCCTCAGCTTACATGCTGTCACTGGCTCCAAGCCACATGCTGTTTGGTCACTGGGCATGGAGGGGTGGTTGGCCAGCAAAGAAGATGGAGTAGTCCTGGTGCTGGCACCAATGTAAACCTCGCTTCTTTACCCCATCATTAATTTAAACACATTTTGTAGGCACAGAGTAGTTTAGTGGTCTCTGTCCGTGTGTCAAGTATGGCTGACATTGACAGGGAGGTTAAACATTAAGGAGAGGATGGGGACAAATGAGAGACAGTGCAATTGCCTCTGCTGGGTTACTTGAGCTTAAACTTACAAAAGGTGATGGTTTCATTTCATCAGTGTCAAAATTACCCTCACCTGCAGCTGCAGAACAAAGCACATCTCAGGCTCATGAACATAAGCCACCAGTTTGTCGCACTTTAATCAGGTAGCTCCCATCAGCAAAGCTGCACGAATCACTTTTCATGGGGGTCTTGTGGCTCAGCTTCACTGCAAAGATGAATTTTCTTCACCCACAAGGGCTGGCACCTCTGGGCCTTCTGAAATACCCTGGGGCAATCAAAATTACACCCAGTCCCACAGTTGCTCAGCTTGCCAAGAGATGTCCATAGGCACAGCAGAGATGTGCAGATCTTGATGTCACATGTGCAGTGAGTGTGGCACTGCTTATGACCTAGGCCTGTGGCAACAGTGCCAGCAAGGCCAGTCACCTTGTTACAGGGCATTTTTGTGCTGTGTGGTACCAGCTCACCTACAGATTACCACACCTGATAAAAGCAACAGTTTCTCACCTTGCATTTTTCATACACCTCCAAGTTCATCACAAATGAAGTAGTGATGATTACTCCCATTTTAAAGGCAGGGAAACTGAGGTATTGCATGTGGATGACCCAGTGTCTCCCAACAGACCGGTGGCAGGGACCAGAGAGAGACGCCCAAGTTCCCTAAATTTCAGCGCAGTGTGCAGGGACTGGATTATCACGTGGACAGTATTCACTGTGTGATGCCCACACTGGTCTCAGGGGAAGCTTTGTAAGACCAGCTTTACACTCAGGGTGGTCTAGGACTTGAGGGTGGCAGGGCAGAAAGGAGACATTCCCTGACAAGTGTTGGCCTCAGAGAAAGACTTGAAAAAAGTTCAGCTCAAGGTCCTAGTGAAAAGGATGCCTGCAGGGCCACCCGCACCGCTCTCTAGTTGCTCCCAAGCAGTGAATTCATCTGGCTGAAGTTCTGGAGAAAGTGAAAAAAAAAGTACATATGAGGAGACAGAAGCTAGGCCCATCGACCACTCACACTGTTTGACATTAAAAAGTGCTGACAGCAGAGAGGGAGGAAAGGAATGGACGAAGGGACACTTTCATCTCATGACAGTCTCCGGCCAGCCCCAGCCACTGCGTCTCCCTCTCGCCCCCCCTTCTGGCCCCTTGCTTTCCTAGGCATTTTATTAAATAGGGTCACAGCCGGCATTGCAGTCCCTCCCACAGCCCTGGCAAAATGAAAACACTTGCTCGTCCCCATGACCCCCACCCTCCCAGATCTCCGTCTCCAGTGTTTCCCCCCACTCCAGAAATGAGATCTCCACCCCACTGCAACCTCGGCGTTTCATAGCCAAACATCAAGGCTAAGGGCTCCAGGGAGGAGGAAGGTCTCCCCCCATTTTTTTTCCCTCTTACATTAATTATCTCGTTTAGTTGAAAGAAAAGTCAAAAAATGGAGCTTCCCCTTGGCAATTTATGAGGCTAGAGGAGTAATTTATGGCTTGATACAACTTTATTTTGTTCCTTCTTTACACACACAAGGAGAGATAAACACACACATACATACACTTAAGGAGACACTAACCTGAATTTATCATATCGAGTACCTGCCTGCTAAAAGAACAGGACTGGACATAATTTACAAGGCAGGATGGCGAGGGGTTCACATGTGGGGCGAAACATTTAGAAGAGTTAATGTTTAAAAGTTGGTCTTTGAAGGCAGGAGGCTCCTCTAGACAGAAAAAGAAAACCTAACTAATTAAAACTGATGTATCAGTTTCAGAAGAAGAATGTGCTGGGAATTAATCTGTGCATGGGCAAAAACAACAGCCAGCCGGGTTAGCCATGACAGCGTAGATACCCCCAGGGAGAAGAAGGTCCCGATTTCAGCATCAGACCAACAGGGTCTGAGATCTGACTCGCTGGGCAGTAGCCAAAGCCCCCTGCCGAAGTGGCTGCTCTGATGCAGGACACAACTTGGGTGCAGAAGCAAATGTGGGTCATCAGTAGGGTTTGTATCATGGCCATGGCATGCCAGCAATGTGACCCACTGCGCTTTGCTTGGAGGAGGAGGGAGGGGACCTTGGGCCACAGATGTGCCGCTGGTTGTTTCAGTAGCAATCAAGCACTGTGGATGGCCAAAGGAAAGGACTTGCCTGCCCCAGAATGCTGGCCTACAGGGCACGCAACAAAAAGGAGAGAGGGCACAGAGGGCTAAGTGACTGGTCCAAGGCCAGCATTCACACTTCCCCAGTCAGCCCTTCAGCCTTGCTGTGTCTTGCTCGGGGAGTTCAAGCAGGAACATCCTGGCTTCATCTCTCATTTTCCAGTATACCTTCCTCAAGTGTCATCACCCCACTTAGGGATACCTGTGGGCGCTCTCCTAGCACCTTCCCCAGTTCTCCAAACCTCTGTAACTGACATCTAATGTCCCTCCAGACACTATCCAGCAAATGTGAAGTCTGAGCAATTAAGTGTGCTGAGATGAGAAACATGTGCAAAGCATTTCAACTGATGGTTGATTCTCCTTCATGCACATGAACTTCCCTAACTTCACAATGCATCTCTGTCATCCAAATAGGACTCTGAGCTATAGAAGACATCCAGTGACTCAGACCTTGGTCACAATGCAATTAAATCTGTCAGCCAAGTGCCAGGTGAGCCCCCTGCAGCCAGACAGTTCTTCTACTCCAGGGGACCTGCACCTGGTGTGGTTGTGCACCAGCTATAACCCCTCTTCCACTGCCTTTGTACGGGACTGTGAACATGATTTCCTCTAAATCTATTCTATTGCTCTTAAAATACTTAAATCCTTTAAATTATTAAGATGAGAGGTAAGTATGTGTGTGGAGGAAGGAGCCAAAAAAAAAAAAAAAAATCATAGAAGTGATTTCAGAAATGCCCCTTACCCAAATGCAGATTCTTTCCAAAATGTGCCTCAATGAAAATTGGTCAAGCTGTGAGTGCCCATTTGAAGTGCTGGGTCTGTGCATCAGGCAGAGGTACACCTGACAATAAACAGCCCCTGCTTGTCAGTCCACACAGCAAATTTCTGGAGCCCACCGAAAAAAGCCCCAGAAGGTGATTTGTATGTAAACACAGAACGCCCGCTCCCTTTGGCAGGGAAGGTGTTCTTTGTCTTACAGCTTTCCCTGTAGACATCAGCTTGTTTACAAATCTTACAGCAACCCACAGCCGTGGCATTAAACAGGTGAAGAGAATAACGCTTTTTTCTTATTGATCTAGGCTCGGTTTCATTTGTAAGCGAAAGGGCAGCTGTCAATAGACTGCATGATCTAAGGCACCAATCCAGAGAAATCTTAAGCACGTGAGTGCCAGGGAGCAAGGATGGGATTCAGGGTTGTCGAATTGGGGCCAGCAGCTTAAACCAGGCTTTATTTCATGTTGCATCATAATTCTATTGTGTGAATGAGAGGGAAGCATTAATAAATGGGAGGATGGAAAGGGAAGAAGAAGAAAACATGTCTATTTCTTGTCCAATAATGTTAGCAATATATTTATAAAACTGAAACAAGACTAATCATCACTCCTCTGTACCTCTCAGGGAGCCCTGTCTATGTTGTCTGTTTTGTTTAGATTGTGCACTCTTCATGGCAGAGATCATCTGTATTTTGTGTCTTGTAAAGCACTGGGCACTTTTATATAATAGTAATAATCTATAAAATGCACAAATAAAAATATCAGAGCAAACAAATGATGTTGCAGAATTGTTTCTGCCTTAAAAGAGCAGCAAAATTCCAGTTAAAAATACCCATGTCTACCTTGATAATAAAATGTATGTGTGTGGTTGTACATGTACATGCAGATATATAGGTGCATACAGCAGGGAAAGTGAGTCAAGGAAGGAATAAGTTCATCAAATCTGCAAGTATGTGGCACCTCAGCATCATGCAAGCTACCCTGGGCGCAATCAAAGCCTTCCAACGCTCCGAGGGACTCAGTGGAAGTGTGCAGGATATTAAGAGTGACAAGCCATCAGGACTGCACTTTCAGACCAGTAGGGAAGGAAAACTGAAGCAGGGTGTCAGTTTGAATTGTCATTATCCCTGTTCAGGAAACAGCATCGGTCAAGGCAAAGTAGTAGCAGGAAGAAAGGAGGTTGGGACATCTGGGGACTAATCCCCCATCCCCCAGGAATTCTGCACCCATTCAGGACCTGGAACCAACTGACTTCTGCATCACTCCCTGCCTTGCCTTTGTCATCTTGAGAAGGGGGGTGACTGCTCCCAGGGTGCTCGGGGTGGAAGAACAAGGGGCAGATGCATCCCTGTGCCCAGGGAAGGGTGTCGGGGCGGTGGGAGGAACTGTACGGTGCAGTGGGAGTGTGCAGCACTGGGCAACACCAGGGATGGAGGGGAGGAAGGGAGGGTGGGGAGGGGAAGGCCTATAATCCCCTTGGTAAATCCATGCCTGAACTATAAAAGGATAATCCATGTGCAACCCTGGCCCCACTTATAGGATTTAGCTCTTAGTGTAGAATACTAATATTTGGCTGTTTGTTTACCCCTGTGAACTAATTTGGCAGATTCTTATGATTCTCACAGGGAGAATTTATTTCGATTTTGATATTACTCAAAGCCTTGGGTCCTGGAGTCATAGGATTATATGCAAAGCTCTGAGCAGACTTTTTTAATCCTTTTTCTTAAGAAATAACTATTTGTTGTGGATGCAGCAAAAAGCTTGAAAGCTGGCCTGCTGTTCCACAACACAATGGCATCAGAAAAGAAGCCACTTGCTAATTCCCTTTTTTTTTTTTTTAACATGGTGATTTTTAAGCCAGTTTTGCAACTGTGAAAGGTGAATGGGGATCAAGCCCATGATTTTTGAGGAGTCGGCATGGTCAAGCCAGGCTCTCCTTGTAGATTCACATTGGCTTGGTGAGCTTCAGTGTCTGCTTGCCTGCTCCTAACCCAGTGGCACTGCCTTGAAAGAGCAGTATCACAGGCAGAAATTAGATCCTTGAGCTGAAAATAATGTGCAGAGTTTGGGGAAGAAGGAGGCACAGGAAGAAAAAGAGAATGTGTTTGGATCAGGAATTCAGCCTTCAATTAAAAAGTAACTTCCTAACCTTGGACAATGCAGAGAATGGCTTGAAAATGTGATGCATGCATCCCCTTAACACAGAAAGCCAGTACAAGAATCCCAACTATGTTATTTTTATAAGCTTGCTGGTTTGAGGGCTTGCTCTGTGATTTTTGAACAGTTAAAGTTGTTAACACTAAGGGAGAAGTGTCCTTTTTTTAAATACAAAAACCAGCTTTCATGGTAAAGTGTAAAGAAACAGAAGGAAAACCACAGTTTTCTCTAAATATATTTGTGGCTGTTCCTCTCCCACTGATTGTCCTGAAAGAAATTAAAAGTTGCAAATGTAATCACAGCTAGGAGCAGGGCAAAACTGGATATGTGCTGGAGATTTGACTTTCGATTTATGAAAATATTTGTTTTTAATTCTGTGCCCAAGATCATTTCTTCTGAGAGGATTTAAGCACATGCCTGAAGTGGAGTAACTGCAGAGGGAGTCCACCAAATCAGGGCCTGGAGGAGAAAGCTGACAGTAAAACCAAAATTTATTATAAGAAAAAAAATTCTCTCCCTTAGTAAAAACAGAAGCAATGCCTAAAAAACCCAAACCTTCATAAATCAGGCAAACAAGACAGGCAGATGAGAATATTATCAGGCAGTAGAAATGAGGCAAAAATAATTCAAATTATTCACACATTTGGACACTTTGCTGGACTGAGAAGAGAGAGTGAAATCTTGGTGAATAGATCAGGGACACAAGCAAAATTTGTGCCTAGCAGTTTAAGCTGGAAACACTAGGTACAGATCCTAGGAGTCCAACAGCAGAAAGTTCTTAGAGGATGCATGTGCATCATTGGTAGCTGCCTGATTTTGCTCCTTCTCAGATCCTGCTGTGTCTGGCTCTCTTGCAGGACTTCAGCTTCCCGGGCTGCCTCGTTCCTAGAGCCGACCGGAGAAGAAACCCCCGCTGGGGCCCATTCACTCCCCGCGTCAGCCAGGCTCAGCCGTGTGGCACAGAGAGGGGATGCTTGGCCACTCCACAACCCCTCCTCTAAATCCCACCAGTATCCTGAAAATCTACATGTGCCTAAATACACTGATTTCTTGTCATTTTGCCCCTCACTCAGATGCTGACGGCCAAGTTCATCTCTGATGATAGCTATTAATAATTAGTCCGTAATTATAGAGAGTGAGGAAATATCTTTTAGATGAATGATATTTTCCCAAATTTATTCCAAAGATAATGTGAAATAAAACAATGTGTTCATACACGCTGAGACAAAGAGAAGGGAGGGTTTGGCTGTCTGATTTTCTAGTGGTTTGGACTCATTTATGTGTGTTCCTCTTTCTATCTCAGCTTGTATTCTGGTAACTGGATAGAAGAACCCCAAACATTACCCAAAACTGGGGAAAAATGCACTACACCAAGGATCCGAAGGGAACCATTTATTTAGTTTATTAAAAGGATCAAGAGGTGACTTGCTTCCCGCATATAAATTTCTTCCTAGGGAAGAAATACCAGGTACTAAAAAACTCTTTAATCTGCCAGAGAAAGCCATAACAAGAGCCAATGGATAAATGCTGAAGCCAGACAAGTCCAATTAAAGTACTGGACCTTTTAAAATTTTGTTTCACTTTGTCCGAGGAAGTCAGGGTGATTAACCATCAGAGCAGCTGTTACGGGAAGCACTGGAGTTTCCCTTTCTCAACATCTTCAGCTCAAGACTCGTATTCTTTCAGGAAGAAAGTTATTGTGTTAAGTAAAGGGGTAGCAGGGGGACAATCTCTGGTCTGTGTTACGCAGGCAATCCAGTCAAATCATCGGAAAATGTTTTGTGAGCTTAAACTGAATAAACAACTTAGCACCCCTCAGTTTATTTTTAAGCAGGAGGCTTCTTTTTTAAAAAATGAGAAAGGGAGAATAAAAATCCTCAGCAGCTGAATAATTGTTCTTATTAAAGAAAAGGGGAAAAAAAAAGGTGAAAAATTTGTAGAAGCAGAGGGATCTGGAGCAAAAAGGACGCCAGGATCCGGGGCAGAGCAAAGCAGCAGGCTCACTGCTGGTCGGGGCTGGTGGGGTTCTCCCTCAGCACTGCAAGCCTTTGGGGAAGGAGCTGCTCAAGGCTCCATGGAGAATCCTGCCTTGCTGATTTCCAGCTGAGCAGCTTTCCGCACTCAATGGCCGTCCCTGCTGCTTTCATGCAGGGATGTACTCTAGCTCGGAAGAGAGCGGGTCTGTTTCCCCAATCCTAGCTTTACCTCATCCCTTCCAGCAGAGTCACTGTAATTAAGATTTGTTAAGGTTTGGAAGAAATCTCATTAATCAGATAAGATCTGAACTTTATTTTCTTTTTAAAGACCCAATTTGATCTCTCTTGCTTGTGGTAATTGCTCTCCTCTTCTGACATGGAAATTCATTTTCCAGGCACATAAAACACAATAGATTTCCATTGTCAACAGCAGCAACCCCAGGAGACTTGGAAATATTCCTCCAAAGGCTAAAAAGAGTATTGGGAGCAAATCCAAACACATGCAGGGAGAGGGAGGATGAGACAGGGTGCTGTGAGAGAGAAATGAGGGGGAAGAAAGGGGTTTGTATGGCCCAAAAAGGAGCAGGGATACACCAGGGGCAGGAGGGGCAGCAGGACCCCCACTGTGACCCTCAGTAAGTCAGGCTGAGCTGGCAGGTCCTACCAAGGGACTCTGCACAAAGAGGAGAAAAGTTGTTGCCACTCCTGGTTTCTGACCTGGGTTGTTAAAAGCATCTTTCTCCTCAGTTTATCAGAAACCAGTACTTCAAAGAGCGATCAGAAAAGCCTCCTGGACGGCTGACATTTCACATGAGGTAGCACCAGGATAAATGACACAGTGTGAAATATACTTCACCACATCAAATCCTATCCATCAGCAGGATTCCTGGTTTCTAAATGTCAGGTATAGAACGGGAACTCCTCAGGAACATCTGAACCAAAGGGTCGATTCCTTCCCTGCCACCTACTCCCCAGCTTCCCAACTTCTCTTGGCCTCCACCATGCTTTGGTGGGCTCTGCCTTCCCATCCAGGCCAAGCCCGGGCAGCCAAGCACTGCTGCCAGGCTGGGAGATGTGCACGGAAAAGACACACACCCTGAACAGGGCTGGGTGTACCTGCAGCACCTCTCACCCGAGAGACTGCAGTCCTCAGGAGAGACAGGACATGGCAGCCCCCTGCTGAATCTTTCAGCCTGGGCACAGCATGTCAGTCCAGTGTGTGGGCATCAAACCTGGGAATCACCATCTTCCCACTGCCCAGGGCCCTGTACCCTGCCACCCCTCTCTCATGCTGGTCCCCCCAGCCCATGCCCTGCTGCTTGCACCACCCCACCCCTGAGTTTGACCTGGACCAGGAGGGGCTGAGCCCTAGCTGCACCATGAGGCCAGTGGCTACAAGCAGCCTCCCTTGTCCTGAACTGTCACGGGGAGAATAAAGCTGAGCCACAGATTTCCAGCACTTTCAGGGGGCCACACAGTCCTGCAGCAGTCCCTGTCGCAGCTCAGTCTGGCCACCTTCCGGAGATGCTGAAACTTCGGTGGAGCAGACAGAGACAGAAACTACTAGCAGGCACATTGTGGGCTCCCAGAAATGGGCAGTCCCGGCAGCTGGCCCGCAAGGCTGGCTGTGGGTCACCGGGGTGGCCAAAGCAGGGAGAGTCCCCGGCACCGCCGGCCACGTGGTGGCAGAGACTGGGCACGGTGAGTACACGCAGAGTACTAATAGAGACCTAGGGCGAGCGTCCCAGCCCTGCCTGCCTCTCTCATTCTCTTTGCAGAGAGAATCTGCAAACATATTAATCTCATCTCACACACAAACCCTCCGTCCTGATCCCAGAATCCATATATTAGGAGATTTACATAAATTACCAGCTATCAATAGGGCACATGAGGTGCAGGGGCTGAGAGCCAGCACCCTTGCCAAGAATACAGTACAAGAGGATTGGAAAGAAGGGAAAAGGAGGGGCTGCAGAGAAGGGCTAGGAACACAGACCTGGTGAGCAGAGGTCTGGGGTGGCAGTGTCTGGCTGTGCTCTCTGGGTCTCAGAGTCACTCGCTGCAGCCACTCTATGGCTTGGTTGCAGTGGTAGGTACATAACTAGCAGGGGGAAAGGTATGAGCTCTTCACAGCACTGCATTGCTTTATTCGGGGCTTTGCATTTGCAGCCTAGGTCAGAGCTCACCTTAGCCACTGGCATCCCCAAGTCTCAGGAGCATTGGGGAACCAATCTCTGTGGCTCTACTGGGGAATTTAACAGATCCTTGACTCCCTCGTTTCCACCTGAGTGGCTTTCCCTCTGCTGGGAGAGGAGGAAGGCATAAGTTCAGCCACTGACCACACCACCTGGCCAGAGTCAGGATGCTCTCCACCTTAGGTACACTGAAAATGGCATTCAGGCTTCTCTGAGCCATGAGAAATATAGGTGATGCTTGGTGAGTGTTGTGAGAGCCATGTACAGAGCCCTGGCATGCAGATGCAGAGAAAACCACCAGAACAGATTCCCTTCCAATGTGTTTCCAGGGACAGACCTCCTCTGAAAAGGGGGTGATGGCCAAGCATAGGGCAGACCCAGAAGTGCTCCAACAGGCACCAGGGCAAGGACGCAGCAGTGTGATGCCGGTTTTCTAGATCCATCCCCTTGGCATCTGCCTGGGGCACAGCCCCATTCCCATGACCCCAAGTCTCAGATCCTGGGCAAGCCTGGGGCTAGCCCTGGTCCCAACAGGGAACGGAGATGGGTCCTTCCTTCCTTAGGCAGGCAGTGTGCCTGACCTCTTCCGCAGCATCTTCTGAGCCTCCCAGGCAGCAGTCCCGGACCTACCTGCCTGTGAAGAGCCCCATGTCGGGGTTCCTTTTGTCACCAGCCCGCGGCCACCTCGGGCTGAGCCCGCTTCTCCCGCAGTGTTCTGCTGCCCTCGTGGGTCTAGAGCGCTCATTGCAGCTCCGCACCCGCGCCGGCCCCGCGGCTCCCCCCGCCGCCCCCTCCCTGCAGAGAGCCAAGGCACAGGTTGTTCCCTTCCCTGCCGGGAGGAAGAGCAAGGCGAAAAAGGCAGGCAGCTCCCCGTTTTGGGTTTGGACCGAGGGAAGTAGGCGGGGAGCACTCAGTGGGGCGCCAGGACCCAGTCCCAACCCTGCTGGTAGTGTGGAAGGGAAGCAGAATAAGAACCCCCTGCACCAGAAACAGTGATCACAGGAGTTAGAGCATCACCTCTTGGGAAGGGGCATCTCATATCATCTTTCCCTCCTCCTTTCCTGTGGACAGGCAGACACCACAGCTGAGGCCAGTGTGTCTGCGGGCTGCTGGGGCTGTACCATAGCTGTGAGTACAGGGAGGTACTGGAAGCTTCTTCCAAGCTGAGGCGAGGTACATGCCGGTGTTATTTCTAGTGCAGGGAAAGATAGAAAAGTAGCCAGTGGTGCAAAGAAAAAAAGCAGTGCAAGCCAAGGAAAACAGGCCTGGACTTGATTTCCCTGCTAGAGAATCAGATTAAATGGAAAAATATTTCTTTTGTTTTATGGGGGGGGGGCAGCAAGAGAAATGGGAGTAACCAAAATTAGAGTTCACATATATGAGATCTTCTGACAGTGTGACTAGAGTACACAGAGACCTCAGCAGGTTTGGTTTGTGTTGGTATATGACAACATATGTGGCACAATGAAAATATGACTTGCACCATATGTTTGTACTTGTCCAGCATCTAGCACAGCAGACAGCATCTTTCCCAATGCCAGTGTTCAGGTACCTGGTCTCACTTACATCCCCAGAAACGCAAGGTATGGTCTAGAAGAGAGAGGCAAGTCCAATCCAGGTCTAGCAGATGGGCTCCAAACTAAGGCTGAAACTGGGTTCAGATTCATGCCTGGTGTATCTGACACATGGGGGCCCTGTGCCAGCAGAGATTTTCATGGGAGAAATGCTCCTAAGGTATCTCAGTTCAGAGTCAGGTTTTTGGCCCTCCTGATAGCTCAGCTTGAAGCCC